>NC_089866.1:1047500-1055000 GCF_036373705.1 Amia ocellicauda
TAAATATATATACACTACAGTGACTACACTGTTTCCTTTCTAACACCAGAGCTTTCTTTACCAATAAACATTATTATTATTATTATTATTATTATTATTATTATTATTATTAATAATAATAATAATAATAATAATAATAATAATAATAATAATAATAATAATTGCACTCTCCTAGTGTATTGTGTATATTACTTTTTAAACTTCCTACCCGTTAAAAGGGCAGTCAAATGCTTTTCAAGATAAACCCCCAGAATTGTGATAAAAAGGGAAACAAGGCGAGGCGAGCTTCGGCCCTGAATACGAGTCTTGTACGTCTTATTATCAAGTTAATTAAAGCTAGCATCTGACAATGTCACTCGGCTGTAGAAAAACGGATTTAAATGCAATGTCTCCCAGGACTGCGTGTCAAGGGCTGCTTTTCATTGAGCTGCGAGGCTGTGTGGTTGGAACAGCCCTCAGAACTGGAGGGGGCCTTTAAAGAAACCGCTTCTATAAGCAAATGACAAGGAGGCAATTATTGAATTTTGATGTTCAAAATAAAAAAATAAAAAAAAATAAAAAACGATTTCCATAATTTGTGTATAGAATGAGAAAATAAGGGGAAAACACAAAGAGTGCGGCATCAAAAGGCTGCTCTTACCATTAAAGGCAACTCTCACACAGGAAGAGATTTATACAAAAAAAAAAAAAAAGCCAGACAAGAATCCTGAAACATTAAAAAAGAGTTGATTTAAATTTACACATTGAAATGCAGAAAGCTGGTTGCTATGTGGACTCGAGGTCAAGTGACGAACGGATTATATGCTTCTTCATAATAATATTAATTAAACAATTTGCATGCTAATAAGGTAACAATTATCAGGGCTTCTGTTGAAAGATTCAGGTTATTACAACACGCCAATCTGGGAGCCAGGGGTCAGGGAGTGAGAGGCGAGAGAAATTTCAACTCAAATTAACATGCTGTCAGCTCCAGAAATGGGATAAATAAAGTCGAATTAATTCTCTGTAATGGAGAGAGAGAGAGAAAGTCTGTGCTTATAAATACGGGCGGGATTGATTGCCTTTCTGTATTCAGAAACACGTTTCCCTGGCATTCCTCTCCAGAAAGCTCACACAAAACGAAGCGGTTATCGCTACAGGCGAAATGTGGTCCAGTGGACACAGTTTACATTTAGTATTTATAGAGAGAGAAATTAAATTATGGCGAAAAGTGCAGCCCTTGGCCCACCTGACCCCGGAATTAATATTCTTCTCCGGATACTCCTACTATTAACTATTATTAGCCGATCACATTGTTTTCTCTGCACCGAAAGTTGTTTATTAAGAAAATAAACACAATAAGGGAAGATGGTTCCTTCTAATTGATTAATTGGTAGACCTTGTTTACACGTTTTAACGCAGTTGTGATCGTTAACTGACTTCATTAATGAGCGAGAGTGTTTGGGGGAAGTTTTAAAAGCACTGTTTAATTATGAATATTAGGTTTTAACTGCGAACGCATGTTTAGCCTATTTCTTTCAATGTTATGTAGCTGTTAAAATCTTTAGTCTTCAAATATATAAGAAGCACAGTTTTGTGCAACGTTATGTGGTTGAAATTATTTGTCCATGAAAATGTTGTTGATTAAAACTGTTTAATCACTCTGTTAATTGAAATTAGAAGGCATTACCAATTAAATGCTTTAATACGTGATATATATATATATATAATATATATATATATATATATATACATACATACATACATACATACATACATACATACATACATACATACACACACACACACATATATACACACACATATATATTCTCCACAGTTTTCCATTTACATGCGTTTTATATTTTATGGAAATTTTCCCTCTCTGTTGGTTTGCTTTTGTTCTGTCTACGGTACCGAGTTGGTAAACTTCAATGGGAATATAATTTAATTATAACGAATTGGGCTGCAGTTTCAACCCTATTAATCACCGGCAGAGTAAGACTGGGACATTTTTTTTCTAAAAAAAATTAATTTCTCGCCTCCCTGCTAAACAGGAGCAGTGTTTAATTAGGCGAGGTCATGTAATTAATAATTTAATATCTGCGTGTCGATAAAATCGACAGAAGGAGATGGAATTAAAGATCGCTTTCTTATTGCCACCAACATATCACCTTTAAATATTGTGTTGAATTTGTGGCGCTGGAGAGGAGATGAAAAGGGTTGTAGTTTTAAATTCAATGTGACAGCTCCGGAAAGGGGGGATGATGAATCCCCTATTATTGGATCAGTCTATTTGGCGCTCAATGTCTCTCTGTAATTGGAAAACATCACTTTAAAGGTTCAGAGAGTAAAGCATTTCTACTGAAAAATGTGCACAACACGCTGTTGAATGATTTTCAGGGAAATCTATTATTGTTTTAAGAGCGAGTGAGATGCGAGATGTAAAATCTCGGTGTCCTGTGTCTGCTTAGTGTTTAACTGGATATCAATCAGATCTCCACTCCTCCAGCCCCCCGTCTGGCGGTGATGCAGTTCTTATCAAAGCCCCCCTGTCCTGTTGTGACAGCTCTGATATTGTTTATTGAGGTGGATGTCAGGTATAATTAGCAATCGATATGGAAAACGTTCTCAAACCGCGCCTCTGACGTCACCGCCGATTAACGCTTCTTATTGGTCCCAAATTCCCAAAGCCTGGGCTAATTATTGGGAGGTTGATGTTGATAAAGTAAAGCTCGTCCCCCTCTCTCCGGCATGTCCCCTCCTCGCTGTCCACCCGTGCTGCATGCTTTCTAAATCCCCACGACCAGCCTTTCTGCCCGGGAGATGATGGACAGCCGGATACTAGAGCACCCCCATGCCCAGTTTGGAGGCTCTCTCGGTGGGATGGTGGGCTTCCCGTACCACCTCAGCCACCACCATGTCTACGAACTGGCCGGGCATCAGCTCCAGTCGGCGGCCGCGGTCCCTTTCTCCATAGACGGATTACTGAACGGATCCTGCACCGCCTCGGTGGTCAATTCAAACCCCCTCCTGCAGTCTGGATGCGGGGTGAACGGAGACGGGCAGCAGTACAAACTCTCAGGTAGGGCTGAGACACCGACTACCGGCACAGCCGCCAGCTCTGGAGCGGTGAACACACGGATAATGATCAGAATAATAATCAATATTAACAATCACACCAATAACACCTTAATAACGATAATAACAATAATAACAGCAGCGATAGCAATAATAACGGCACACAAGAAAGGGACACGTTCGAGTGTTTAAAAGGGGTCTTTTTTCTTTCTGCTTTCTTTTATTTCCCAGAGGCGTTTTGGGAAGGTAGTGCTGCACTTAAGACACAAAGCCCGGCATCTGCGGGATGATTTGTATGATTTGTATGATTTGTATGATTTGTATGGCTCTGTTCGTTACACTGAGGGTGTAGAAGGACACTTGATCCGGCACAGGATCCACACTGAGTCAAACACACAAAAACAAGCAAACAAACAGCAACTACTGTCCAGGGCCCCTGTACCGCGATTAGGACTCATTCGTGTGGTAAATAAATGCGGGGTGGTTATACGTATAGGGAAGAAATAAAGAGAGACCTAAATAAATAAAGTAGGCGAGAAAGAACGAAATAATAATAATAATAATAATAATAATAATAATAATAATAATAATAACAGTATGAGGATATAAAAGTGGAAAAGTAAGTTGGGGAGTATTTTTGCTGGTGGTGTTTGTTTAGTTTAAGAAAAGCTTATATTTTATAATAATGAAATGAAGACAGTAAAACTCTTCTGCGAATAAGTGGGTTTACAGTTGCGTTACAGTTGATGTTTCAAAATAAAATGTATATATATAAACACCGAGTAGATCGAGAGAGAGAGGAAATAATACTAATAATACAATGCCAGATTTCCCTGCTCTTTGGATTCGGAGCTGAAGACAAATCTGTGAAGGTGAAGATAAGATAGAAACATCATGTCTTGATTAAGAAACCATATGTCGCTTTTTTTAACTGTAAAGCTTTTACATTTATATTATATATAGGCTACCTATATATAAATATAGTTGTTATTTATTTGTATAGATGTATAGCTATTAGTTTACATATATATTGTAATAAACAACATTGTATTATTATTATTATTATTAAATATTATAATTATTATATCCCTCAGACAGCAACTTAACCTGTTCTCTCTCAGTGTGTGTGTATAGGTGTTCAGCCTGAAACTGAGAGCAATATACAGCAACACTGGCATTTCCAACATGTTGTGATTTTGTGAACTCATTATGTCTCTGCCTTTAACGACAGATTCGGGAGACCCGGACAAGGACAGTCCCGGCTGTAAAAGGAGAAGAACTCGGACCAATTTCACTGGATGGCAGCTGGAGGAATTGGAAAAGGCTTTTAACGAGAGCCACTATCCCGACGTGTTCATGAGGGAGGCGCTGGCGCTGCGGCTGGACCTGGTCGAGTCCAGAGTCCAGGTAAAAACACTCCTTACTCAATAAATGCAGCTTCTTTGGGTTGACACTGTGTCGTGGTAAAAAACACACATTTCCAAATGCAGCTTCTTCGGTGATTCTGTATTGAATCCACCCTGTCGTTTCGTTTGGGTTTAAAACGGGTCTTTCCGTCCAGGTGGCCTAAGCGACGTTCCCGCGTCAAACCCACACAGAAACAATTGGAAATATACATTATAAAACACGCTGGTTTTATCACGAAGGTTTCAGGGCTGTTCACAGAGCCACCGGTGCTGACAACATGTCCTGCAATTTGTGTGACATTTTAATTCCATTTCTGCTGTTTTAATTTGGGAATTCCGTTCCGAGGGAGTTTGCTCTTATTTGTTACAAACGTGGAGCTGGAAAGCAGGCAGATCACACAAATAGTCTGTTAAAATATTATTATTATTGCTCTACTGTGTCATATATTTATTGAGAAGAATGGATTTATTAAATATCGTTATGTTATGTATTTCAGCAAAGACACTGAAATAGTCGCGCATGTCTCCTAAGTGTGTGTGTGTGTGTGTGTGTGTGTGTTTATACATGAGAAATGTGTCTTTAAATTTCTGTAGGATGGAAATAATGTATACTAACTTTATATTATATTTTTAAACGCATCTTAATATATAACTTGTAAATAATAATAATATAAATAATAATAATGATAAGCACAAGAATGAGAATAATACGATTATCTAAAAATAAACAGGCAGTCTATACAGGCCTGTGTGTGTTCGTCCATGTATGTGTTTATGTGTTTTATGCTGTATGTGTGCATCTGTCAATACAATGTTTTCATATTGACATGGTGAGGAATTATTTAGCAGAATCCAAACGCCTTCATAAAATTACAGAGAAAAAAATATATATAGGCCTATATATTGATATTTTAAAATTAAAAACGAGAATTGCTGCAACGTTGGAATGTGTGTGTATTTATATATATATATATATATATATATGCAATTTAATCATGAATAAATAGAGAAATCAAAGCATTATTTAAAGGAAAAAAAACGGATTCTTAAACAAGCCATCGACGCTTTTGTAAAAGTAAACTTACAAAGCGAAAGACCCCCCCTCTGACCTCCCCGGTTTCAAACACTTGATCCAATTTGTTCGGGGGTCGTTAAGTGAAATGGAGACCCTCAATTTCCCTTTAATGCGATAATGAGGAGACTTCATTGACAAGGCCAACACAAAGACCCGCATTGAAAAACATATGTGCGGATCTGTTTAATTTGTAGGTACTTCTGAAAGGAAAACAAGCAGTCCTTTAGTAGCGGCGCTGTATTGATAATCATTTTAACAAGGTCTGTCTCACTCTTTAATCAGACTCCTAGAAGTTGATTCATTTGTGTATGTATTTGTACATCCAAAAATAACATCCAAAATATGATCTGCGGCTTCTGTTTGAAGCTGAGGAGAAATCCCATTGCAGGTGAAGCTCAGATACACACATTTATCCGTTTTCAGTTTTTCAGTGTTGAATATCAGAATATTGTCTGCCTCGGCAATGAACTTAATAAACGGGTGTATTACATTGCAGTGGGAATATATAAAACGGTGCAAATCATATTGATAGAAATGAAGGGACTATACTTGAATCGTTGGTTTTAACATATGCCTTCCAGTCTGCATGCTGACTTAAAATCGTGATGGCTTTTCCCCGCATATACTGCTCTCAGTTTGAGCCTGGTCGAGTCCAGTCTCACTGGCATGAAAGGGAATTGACATTGTGGTTGCAAGACAGCCCTGCTTCGGAAAACAAAACAGCGACTTAATTGAGAGAATTAGCGTTTACATTAAATCAATCCGATTGTCAATTAACCTGGCTGTGTTTGCAGGTGCGCAAAGTTCAGACACACATCAGACAACACAGTGCGTCTGCTTTAGCTCGGCCCAGGGTTGGGGTGTAAAGTGCACTGCGCCTCTCCACGCTGCTGCTATTGAAGTGAGAGCGTAAACTACTTTCCTTTGTTTGCTGCTCAGTTTTAACATGCTTTTGTCACATGTTTGATGTAAATCGTTACACCTTTTAACTATAATCGAACCATGTGTGTCCGTGTCATCACGTTTGGCACAATATTTATGGCCAAATGAGGATATTATCCAGATGCATTTAAATCTGCTTTGGGGTTGTGTGAGTGTGTGAGTATGTGTGTGTATATATGTGTGTGTATATATATATATATATATATATATATATATATATATAAATATATAAATATAATACACACTTAACCCTCACTGTTTCGTCTCTGGAAAAATTGTATCATAGGCCAAAGCTCATTTTAAGGTCCAATTAATATTTCTTTGATTGCGACTTCAGTGTTTCAATGGAGAAGCATCTCAGCAATTCACGGGGACTGAACGCATCCTATAGAGAGAAACTGAATTGAATCGGGAAGAACTGCAATTAATAAAACCAATTTTCATTCTTCGGTGTGTAGGTTTGGTTCCAAAACCGCAGAGCTAAATGGAGGAAAAAGGAAAACACAAAGAAAGGACCGGGGCGGCCGGCGCACAACTCGCACCCGACCTCCTGCAGCGGGGAGCCCATGGACCCCGAGGAGATCGCCCGCAGGGAGCTGGAGCGCATGGAGAAGAAGAAGAGGAAGCAGGAGAGGAAGCTCTTGAGATCCCAGAACAAACTCATTTCGGGAGACCTGTTCCACACCCCGGGGTCGGACAGCGACAGTGGGGTTTCCCAGATAACGGACCATATGGACCAAGCCGCGACTATGGTCCAGTCTGACCTTGCGGGCCGAAACCAAACCGAACCAAGCTGTGACCAAAATCGCCAGAAACTACAGAGCCAAAGACATCTGGGCCAGGACGCGGGGTCGGAGCCGGACTCGTCCGACAGCAGCCAGAACTCAAACCTGTGTCCCAACAGCAGAGCCTCGGCCCTCCAGAAACTGAACCCCTTCAGCGTGGAGAGCCTGCTGTCCGACTCCACTCCTCGGCGCAAAACTCTGGATTTCCCCGCGTTGTCCAACCCGCGGCCGC
>NC_089866.1:1060000-1197500 GCF_036373705.1 Amia ocellicauda
GCACTTGATGCTCTTCAAATTAATTCACACACCTTCTTATTGTCTTAAAAAGCCCAATAACAGACACAGCATCGGCGCAATAAAGTCAGTATGGACTCTAGAAGGCAGACTGAATTGTTTGAAAAATATAGCGCCTTTTTGTATGTCTGTTGCATGTATGGACGGATGTGTGTAAGTAGTCATCTATCAGCAAAAGCACCAACACTTCTTAAATTGACTTTTGGATCTCGGTATTAGAGTGAAAGTAATATCGTAATAACGGTTTAATATTTATTTGTAGCATATCTTCAATTGTTGTGCATCAGGGTTGTTCCAGTGTGATCTCTGGTGTGGTACATGGCCAACGTAAAGGTGTTAAAATGTAGAATCTATAACAAAACAAACAAACAAACACAACCCCACACAGCGCACACATTCAATTGCAATGGATTTACCACATGTGCAGCACTGGTGCTTTTGACCTGCTCATAATGTTACATCAATATATATATATATATATATATATATATATATATATTCACCATTACAGGCACTGACAAATAAATAACATATAGCCCTGCAATATAGGTTTACATAATAATAATAATAATAATAATAATAATAATAATAATAATAATAGCAATAATTACATTATTATTACTATTAATAATAATAAATATGCTATTATTATATTTATTATATTCAATATTATTATTCCTGCTGCTTTTGTTGTTTTGTCAATGTTGTTGTAAATTGTGTTGATTCGAATACATCCGTTTTAATACATTGTAGAATTTCCCGATTTATTTAATAAAGCCCCCGAATGTAAATGACTCGAAGTGTGTCGAGCATTAATGGAAAAATCATAACTGTTAAATTGTGGAATTTGGATTAGCAAGTTTGAATTTAATACATATTACCAAACATTGATTAAAGCATGAGAATAATTGAAATGTTCTGCCGGGATGGTCCGACCTGTTCAAATAATGCTGTGGGTGTCTTGTTGTGATAACAGCTGATCTGGGTTTCTATTAAGGGCCGGGATTTGGGCTCCTTCAATACCTATCAATAGTCTGATCAGCAACCCCCCCACCCGCCTCTCAGCCTTATCGCCAACTTTACAACATTTCAATAGAAATTCACATGACAAAAACAACACACTGAAGCCTCACCTGTCATTCATGCCTGCAAACTATATTAATACCAGCAGAGAATAAAGGGAAAGGCACTCTCTGATGATAGTGCATGGCAGCGTGTTTTATTTATAAATATACACAATTTATTTATTTATTTATTATTGTGTCTTTATTTATTATTATTATTATTCAGTCTGCTTATTTTGTCTGTTTCAGTTGTAAATGAAAAGTAATACCCCGAAACTAGAATTAACGAGATTAGTCGCCGATTCTTAATTGGGTAGTCGAACAGTCCCTGAATACAGATCATATTTGTGCATTTAAATGAACAATAACAACTCACTCCTGTGTAATTATATTATTATCATCATTATTGTTGTCTGTAATGTTTTTAATAGTTTGCCTGTGTTTTTTGGTCTATATAAAGTGTTATTGCAGGAGGAATTTCACGTGTCAACCCCCCGCCCCCCCGGCTCGCGCTCCCGGTTATTAAATATCGAGGAGCGCGAGGCGGCTCTCCCGCTAATTATCGCCTCCCGAAAAGTGTTTCATTAAGATTTTTGCCTTTTGATTAATTATCGACAGAACGCTGACCAGAAAAAAAAAAAAAAAAAAAAAAACATTGACCCTATTTGACAAATGGTGAAAATTAATCAGAGCTCTTTATTTTTTAAAACTTTATTTTTTAAACACAGGCGCGATTGCTGTCGGTAATACCGTGTGGAGCACACTGCGGTCTTCAATACCGTCACGCCATCCGCACAGTGCGGCTGTTATTATTGTATTATTACTGTCACTATTATTATTATTATTATTATTATTATTATTATTATTATTATTATTATTATTATGTAGCAAAACACGACCTCCACATTTTATCCTACACCTTCTCTGCATTTCCATTATATTTCGGCGCAGTATGACGCTCACAAACACACAATTGCACTGGCACACTAATATGGAAATAATCGCCCTCCGCTCATTACTAAGCTACACAATATGTACACAATATCACACAAGTTCATCGTGCTTTTATCGCAGGTGGACTTGAAACTTCCCAACTCAATACACCCCGTCTTTATTGCAAGAGAGGGGGTGGGTTTAAATACACATTTTCCACTCAGAAATTGGGTGGCCTCTACAGGATATTATATTGCCGTTTGTTGTTCTCTGTGTAAGCTCCCCTGCCCCTCGTTTAAACCTGTCTGTAGCTTGTAAGTCACTGTGGATAAAGGGCCCAGCCAAACACACACACATCAACTAACCAACACACAGATCAACAGACAAACAACCGACCAGACAAATACAGAAAGAACAGTTACACCTATTTGCTTGATGCTTACCCGAGCGGTTAGATAATAAGGTTATGCCCCAGGTCAAGCAGAATAATACAACTGATAATCCTGCTTTAATACCACACTTCTCCTAGTGTCCTCTTGGCACAACTGCACCCACCTGGCTACCTGTTCAAAGCATCTCATTTCATAAGGCCTAACACAGACACACAAGCATTTAAATGTGATCATCAATATGCCTTTTTATCCACTTTTCTGCTCTTGTGGTGAATCCTCGTCCACACGTGTGTGAAATGTGCCACAGAACGACAGCCAGCGCCACCGTCCCCGCAGCGCCTGGGTTTCAGAGCCGGGTATGGGACCAGGGGCCGATCAGATCCACAGGCCGCTGTGTTCGTACTTCACACCCACTTTGCTAATTGCTCAAATAAACCGGGATCTCTTCTCAACAGCCATGAACGCAATTTGAAATGCATTTCAGAGAGATGGAATTGTATCTACTAAACTAAAGTGTGATCTGAAATTCAGTTCCAAAATGATCCTCTGCAGAAACCTGAAATTTAGGTTCAGCTGGGAAATTACTGGGATTAGTTTTCACATATAAAAAAATCGGTTTGAGATTAAAATAATCAAGACAGCTTAGTCATTCCAGCCATTTACTTCTCTATTAAAATAAAAAAAGACTTCATTTTAAGTTTTAATAGCGCTGTTGGTGTGTTTTGTAAGCAGGCAATGTTTTGGGTGTATTTATAATCATATTTACTGCCACAACATCAGTGATAATTCATCAGTGAAGTGTCAATGTATATTGCTAAGAAAGTTTCCTGCTGTTAAGGCTAAATGAAAGTGGATTAACATCTTTATAAAAACGCACAATTCAGATGTTATTTTCAGTCATTGAATGTAGAATTATATTTCTAACACTTAAATATATTATATATGAATATATCAGCCTTCTTCAATTGTTAAAATAATTAAAAACAATTAAAATGTTATTTATTTTGCTTTTAAGTTTCTAAATATATTTCAAAGTAGTCTGAATTTAGTCTGTCTCTCTCACACACACACACAATGTCCACAAAATCTGTTTTGTTCCTGAATTCTCAAGTATGTGTCATTTTTGAACGGTTCGTATATTGTTACATGGTTAAAGACAGAACTATTATGACACAATTACACAAGGCAGCTGGGCTGGGTGTGTGTGGGGGGCTGGCGGCTCTAAAATAATATCTTTACCTTAAAAGCATCATTTCTTTTTTTGCTGAACGTGAAACAGAGAAATGTTAAACCGAGTCCATGGCTTTATACTCCAGTGTATTTACCAGCAGTGTGTGTTTGCCACCGTAGCTGCTAACCACTTGATAATGATTTAGAAAATACTGTGTAAACAGCCTTTTTCCTATTCCTGCTTCCCAAGGAATCTGAGACCCACAGGTTAATGAATCGTGAAGTGTGAAAACTTCCTGAGATGGGATGAGCTAAATGGTGTTTCCAGATGTAAGGTACTACTGTCTACAGCGATCTGTAACTGTCAAAGTCTGTAATGGTTTACTCGAGATGTTTTAAAGATGCAGGAGACCCACCTAAAGCGTTTGCAAAGCTCTGCGGACTGTCGAACCCTTCCAGCTGGGTTTAATCTCTGTACAGTATTCTTAAAATACCCAATATTGGACACACACACTCTGAACTAAAAGGGGCTCTTTATTTATTTGATTTTTTTAAACAAATCGGACTGGATAAAACAAGATGCAAAGATAATAAGTATTCTTCTTCTAATTCATTTCTGCTATATCCAATTTCTGTAAGACGTTGCTACACACGCTGCTCTGTATGGGGTGTCATGCTCTTCAAATGACGTAACGCAGTACAATGAGTAAGTCACACTACAGGTACACTATCATCACACAATGTTCTATACTAAGACTCTGGGTTTATTAATTAGTTTAATTTCGTATTGGTGGGGGAGGTGAAGGGGGCCGGACAGGCTGCAGTTTGTAAAGTTCAGCCTTTGTGAGGGATTTATCCGAAGGGGAGGATTTAATTCGTGTGGGTCAAGCCAAACATAGCAGGGCAAGACGGGAAAAAATGCCCAAAGGGTGTTTATAACCTGAAGATAATTAACTATTCTTTAAAACTTCAGAACCGCATTAACCTTCCCCGTTTCATACAGGGATTATGACCTGATCCTTAACAGCGCTATCCAGTCGTGTTGTAACTGACAGGACCATCTCGAGGAGGTCTATACCTTTAAAGGCAGAGGAGAGTAAATATACTCTTTCTACCGGCACTCAAAGACTCGGTGTATCTCGTTCAGAAGTGCAGGAGAAGCATTTTCCCCACAGAAAGCGTTTTCAATTACAGCGGTTACCTGGCTGCTTTACAATCCTCTCTCTTTCCACACACTCCATACACACTTTCTCTTTCTTTCTTCGGGGCTTAAAAATGTAAGCGTTTCCTCATTTAATTCTCTCTTTCTCGCTCTGATTCTAAAATGACTCAGTATGTTGGTTTACATTGTGTTATTTGTCGGTGCCTGCCTGGTTGGTTGTTTTTTCTTGTGAAGCCACTGACCAGCACCGGAGAGGAATCGGCCCAACCTCCATTAAAATAAATAAACCTCCACGACACCGAATTAGCGGAACCCCACGCTGTGCGTCTGGAGGGACACCAGGTGAATCTTATGAATCAAAGAGACGCCCGTTGCACATTTTACTGATGAACAGAGAGGCCGGTTTACAGCGATCACTTCATTTGCCACAAAAGGACGAGCTGTCGGACCACTGGGTAACATCTCCAGCACTAACACGTCCCTGAAAGAAACCCCACAAATTATTCTATCAATATGCAGCACGAAGGCGAGAGAACATCAACGCGGGGCATAATTACTCTGTAATTTTATACCTAAATTAGTCAGAATTCTTATCTTTCGGTGGCACTCACCAAGTCCACCGGGACGGAGTTAAAGAAGACCTTTTTGATTGATTTCAAATAGAACAAACAACGTGTTTTTAATTATTTTTACTTGATCTTAAAGGTGTTATTCGGTAGATTACAATTTTCTGTTTCCTAAATTCACGCACGCCTCAGTGTCTGTGATTGTGGGTGTCACACACTCAGCTACTGCACTCCTGTTTCACTTCACATACATGAAAACAATACTTCTGTCTCCGTCCATTTGCTTTCCTCAGCAAGGTTAAATCCCATTCACTTGCTCGGTACCACATAATCAACACTGAAGGTATTTATCAGCTTTAAGGTCTTATAATCACATTAATCTTTCAAGAAACTCTCCTTGAGCCTTGCAATGCAATTTTATGTATCACAATGGGTTGTTTAACATTTAATCAGCGTTCTCTCCACGTAGAGACCGGCTCTGTTCTTTGTTAATAACTGAACCTGCTTGCTCATTTTGTGTCTTCAAAGAATCATAATGGAAAAAAGATTTGCTCTCGGTTAGCAATACATCTGTGATCAATCCTCCGACTTCAGACGCAGCGCTCTCTCACGTCGCCAACACTTTTGCAGGGCCTTTATTAGTGCTCGTGTGCGATTCTTTTAATTACTGGAGATCCTTTGATTCCGACTCCGGTGGAAAACTCTTGCTTTGCACTGCAGAGTGAGAGGAAGGGAAATTAAAGTCTCACGCACAACTTCTCAGCGTTACACCAACTCTAACACGATACACATATGTACGCCCTCAACAGCCAGGCACCCAGATTCATAACAATACATATATGTGTGTGTGTACTTGTTTATGAAGTACAGCAAAAACTATTAACAGTAAACGTACAGTGAACAACAAACAACCAGACACACACCTGTCCTGTTATTAAGATTAGACAGCCGGGGGCCTTTATGATGATTAAAGAGAGGCAATCTCGTCTCTTTCAAGTGGCTCAACTCGCCAGGGTCTGAGCCTGGAGAACAGGACGGGCGGTGTCGTCCACAGACCCCTGGTTCGGATGTGTCCTGTATCACGCACACGTCCCACTGCCACTGCTCCAGCCAGCACGAGGCCGGGCCGGGCCGGTGTGGAGCGGGCCGTGTCGTCCTCCGTGTGGAAACTGCCAGGCCCTGCTGGGCTCTTGTCACACGGCTGTGTTATCACTCCTACCATGATTAAAACCGCTCTGCGGGTGGCCAGAGGGGAAAGAAATGGACTACAGTAGACGGAATAGTAAATATGTCAATAAAGACCAGGGCAGACTGCCGTTTTATTTCCGTTTCAATCCACAATGACTTAGACTTGACTGTAACCAGCCTGGCGCCCCTCAGACAGCCGGGAGAGTCGGGGCTCCCAGGCGTGTGGCGACACACTGTCATCAGAGGTGATGACCAGGGAACCCCAAGCACAGACGACAAAAGCCCCTCAGAGCGAGAATCTGCGCTGCTTGCTTCCCATTCTCCCTCCTTCCCCCGTTTTGTTGTCTCTTGCCCCCGACAAAATCCCGCTTCTTCTCTCACACGTGTCTCTGCGTTCAACCTCAACCACGAGCTTCTTAAAGGACAGGAAGTCGGGGATCCTCCCGCCACACTGAGTGTCCCCGGACCCCCCCTGTCCGTTGCATCTGCAGGGCGACTGGCGCTTCAAACCTATATGTAGGGTTCTTTGGAAACGTTACGGTATGGAAGCGAACGTGTGCTTTCCAAGCAAACCGATCTTGTTGTTGTTGTTGTTGTTGTTGTTGTTGTTGTTGTTGTTGTTGTTATAGAAATCCCACACTGTTAATTGCATTTAAATAGGCTCCACAACACCTGCACAACAAAATCACTTAAAAGATAATTAATTACATTTAATTATTGACTAACTGCACAGTTCAATAGTAATTCATTTAGAGATTATTAAAATAAAAGTAACAATAATAAAATTGACACCAGTTCCCAGTGGAGCGGGGAACCCTGCCGTTGCTCAGTGGCCTTAATCTGGCGTAAATAATAACATCTCTGTTCACACTTCCTTCTGCAGCCAACTCTCTAATTATTTATTCTGGAATCACATGGCTGATCCCCATAACTCATATCAGCGCGTGCCAGTTACCTAGTGATTGGCGTTTCCAGGCGTCTGCTGTAATCACTGAATAAAAGCACATTTGAAATAGCGAGTTGCCACCCCAATGTCATGGTTTTGTGGAAACACGTTTGAAAATGAACGCCGCCTCGTCTCGGAGACGCTGGAGACGGCCGCGGCGCTCAGCTCTGCCAGCACGTGGATTTGCTGGTGTAAACCAGCAGCGCGGGGGCCGCTCGTCCGAATCCGGGGGTCTCGAGATTGTGTTCATTCACTGTCTGATCTTCTTAAAGAGTTAGCCAGATGAGTTCAACATGGTCGCGTCTTTTTATAAGTATATATAAACATACTTATTTTCTTAATGTGCCGGTGAAAAGAGATGACTGCAAACATGTGAAACGCAGCATATTGCTGACGTCTTCAACAAACAAACACAAATACCATTTTAAGGCCAGGCCGGTTCAGATACAGACTAGGTTTAGTGAGACAACGTCACGAGCTTTGAACGAGGAAAGGAAACATCTATTTTTCACAGAAACACAAAAAACTATAAACGAACGAACACAATGAGATGAAACTAAACACAATCAAGCAAATTAAGAGCGTATTAACAACTCACTGCGTTTAAAGCGTCTGAACAACAGCAGAGCTTTGACTAATTCTGAAGAGACTGTATTGTTTAGGACAAACGCTGTATTCGCACTCGCCAGTATCACAACACAATTGTTCTTAAAAGATTAAGCACCGAAGTAGTGTTACAGGGTGCCTTAGGAAATTGCACAGATTGGTTTTATAAATTGTCATTATTCTGCATCAGTTTTCATTTTCACAGAACAAAAGAGGAAATGGACACAGTGTGAGTATTTGATTGGGGTCTCTTTAAGGTAAAGGCAGAGAGGCGTTCGGTGCGACGGCGTGCTGCACAGAATCCGAGGTGGTTATTTTGCTTTTTTTGCTTGAGTAATTTATCATGGACTATTGAGCAGAGACACAGGAGCTTTGCTGAGTTGTTGGAAGCATGGTGAGAGACAACTCAATGCCGCAGACTTGCATCAATAAATCTTTCCAGCAAAAAATATAACACCTGCCCAATTTACCTCAGCCAATAATTGTTTAACATGGCAGTGGAAACAGTGGAGCCCACAGCCAAAGAGAAAACTGCTCAGATATCCTGGATGGGGGTTGGGGGGGTAGATATTCCATTTATCTCGATACAAACACAAAGTTGACCATGCTGAATTTGCAGTTCATGATGTGTGTACAAGCATTCATCAATCCGTTTTCTTTAAATATATATATACAGCTGTATCTTCGAGTCGGGGTGTATATATATAGTTTAGACGTGCGATTAAATATATACACCTGGTCCTCCTACGCCTTTTTTAATCTGTATTTTTGTGTGCGTTCAGTGTGCGAATAAGGAAAATTGATTTGTGTTGCCTAACAAGGACCTGCGCCATTTATCTGGATGTTTCCATCCTCCGACTCTGAATGCAGGCCTTGGCAACACAATGCCGTAAAAACGGTTAAACCGGGGAGGATGTAGGGCTGCTTTGAGGTTAGCAGCGCTCTTACAAAGTGGTACTTGTTTCCCCGGCCCTGTATTGTGGTAATCGAGTATTAGACTTGCTTTGTGGCATCTCATAGTCAGCCTAATATAACTGCCTCTCTCAATGCCTCATCAGTTTTATTGATAGAAACTTCACAATATAAAGATGGAATAGTTCAATATAATTTCACTGGTTCACTAGGGTACATAGACTGACAGCAATACATTATCCTCGGCGAACACATTGCCATTTAGTTGAACTGTAAAAACTATCCTTTATTTCTTTTATGTTAGAGCACGCCATTAAAATGATTAACGCAAAGTTTATTGTTTTATGCCATTAAATTGGTTTTTAAGATGCTGTATTTTATGGAAAGGTACGGCGCAGACGGTGGGCTCTGATGTTAGTGCAGCTGTTTTTCAATACATAATTAAAAATGACACCTTACGAGTAGACAACTGTAATATGTATACGTTTGTGTTTGTATATAGGTGCATGTGTGTGTTTGTGCGTTTGTGTGAGTGATTTTCCTCTCTGTGTTGTGGTTTTTGAAGCACAATCACGTCGATCAGTGGCACAAAAAAATCACGGCTTTAAATATATAATTCCACAAATGATCAGTGTAGGATTGTGATGAAGGGAGAGATCATGTGATGGGAACAGGGTTTTTGCATTTGGATTTAATTGCGATATATTATTTGTACATCTGCGATTGTCGGCTGTAAAATCTAGTGAATTAATGAACGTCCTCAGATTAAAGAAATGTCTTTAACATTTCCGAAGCATAATTGTGACAATCTAGAGCGCAGTCAACAATCCCTCTTCAGGAATGGTGCGGCCCATTCCCATTGTTTATATCTTCCCCTTGTTTTGTGACATCATCAGGGAACAGATTGGGTATATGTCAAAAAACAAATAAAAGTACATAAATATTTACCGAAAAGTTTTTTTTTTTGTTCTTTCTTATCATCTTCTGTGAAGCAAAACCTGGATGGCTTCCCACGAATGGTATTACATTGGCAAATATCACACTGGCAGTTTATTTAAACAAAAATCTCTTTCTAAAACTGAGTGACACTGGCACGGGTCCATAAGATATAATAGGTTTGAGCTGGCATTACTTATAACCTAAATTAAATAGTGTCCAATGTTTCATTTCACAAATCTTATTTTAGCTTTCATTTGCTCCAGCGCGAGCTAATAGGCAGCTTCTGTTTGCAATTAAAATGGTTGGCATGAAATACTTGACATGCCATGTAAATATGCAAGTCGCCAGCTAACAGCCTTATTCTGCACTTTATTATACTGTTGCTGTAGAGGCTCTTATAACAGTCGGTGTCCCGGGGACTTCCAAACACTTTATTTATTTGTGTGTGTTTGTAAGTATTTATTTACAGTGCAACTATTAAAACGAACATTCAAAACGAGTGCAAACTGAGTGTCAGGATAGTATGTTATTCTCTTTTTTAAACTATGATAGGTTTTTCTCCTCTTTTTTATTTGTTTTAATTGAAGTAGGCCAGAGCCAGGCCATGCCCCGTGAGCACACGTGTGTTTATGAGTGCGTGTTGTATTCAGTTCACAGATCAAGCCGGTCAATCACATCACAGAAAGGTAGGAACACGACGGGCGAGTAACACTTCGATACTTCAGCTCCCTACCTCAGCGCTTCGGGCACAGTACTTAAAATAAGACAGTCCTGTGCGGCCCCTGTTAGTGGGTGTGATTAGTCATAAAGGATACCGTCGTGGAGCGGCTGGAAGAAAATTAGAGGTGATAGCAGGAGGCGATCAATACTATTTACCCCTCTGAAGTGTGACCACATTTATTGTCAGCTCCAGGAAGACAACTGATCGCTTTTTCTGAACACACTATTGACAGCTGGGGGAAAAGCTGAGGATGCGAAATTTTAGGACATTACACTTAGTTTTCCGCTATTGATAAATAACCCCCGTCTCCCACAACACAACATCAAAGGCCTAAATAAATACATAAATAAACAAAGCACCACCTATGGAGACGCGAGCCAGACAGATGGGCAGCTACAGTAAGTACACTTTCGAGGAACAAATTGAGATTCTCTCCAGGAAGTCTAGCATTTAATGCTAAATTTAATTAAAAGAAACATATGTATTAAGCGGCTTGCTATTGAAGGAGGGACATATTTTGCAAGTGTCTAATTGTGTTAAAACAGGCAAATTCCACCTGTGATGGAAAATAGTATTTGAGTTATTTCTGTGCAAAACAGTGACAGTTAACAAAGCACAGAACAGCAAAAACACAACACCAGAACCAGAACAACGCCTATAATAATAATAATAATAATAATAACAATGAAAATGATACAGCAGACTAAAACAATGTACATTTTTTATACAGGTTATGAATGCCCTGCTAATGACTGGCTAATTAATTGTCTTCTAAATTCTAAATTGGATCTATTATTATAATGCATTCAAGTATATGAGAGGAAAGAAAGGTTTTCTAAATTAATTCATATGAATAAATGATTAGATGTTTAGAATTTCATTTACATCTTAATAGTTACAATAATGAAGGGAGAGAAGAGAGAAAAACAGACTGAAAATTCAACCCGTTAGGACCTCTAATATCTCTGCAATATTGCAGTCTAATCAGATGTCTCCTTATTAGTGACGGCGGTTCAGAAACCCTGCAGTTTGACACCGTAATCCCATCTGTTTGTGAGCTTCGGGATGCCCTTCCATACAGAAGTCATGTGTTAATCCTTACAACTACTGATGGGAAGCCGTGCCAGAGACATGCTCTCAACTGCACAAATGTAGACTGTAATCATTTGGAAGCAGTTCTGTGATCCCTGCAAACTATGACAGTGTGTTTATTCAACAAACACAAGCATAATCTAGCTAACTTGTTTAGAGAGGCCCAGCACTGCATTGTGGGTACTGTTTTTTTTTATGTTCATTTGATTTGTGCGTGCATGAGCGTGTGCATACCAGTGTGATCTGGAACATAAAGAGTGAGATGTGATCTCCGCAGAAGCCTGGCAATATTGCTCTAGTTAACAGTATAGTGTGTCTGTGTGATTGTTATTGGTACACACACACACGTATATATATTTATAATTGTGTGTATGTGTGTGTGTGTGTGTGTGTAAGTACTAATTTTCCAGCAGACCTCTGTGAGTGCTAGCTATGGATTACCCGGTGTTTTGCTGAGTCCACACATTTATTAATTGAAGTGCATATATATATTTTTTTTTACATAAAATAAAAATGAAATGCAGTTTCCCCGTCCATTGCCTCTCCCCCCCAAAAAACGCTTTGCATGACAATATGGAATTCCAGCAATTAGACAAAGACACGGCTCCGAATCTGTCACACGATAATCAATCTCACAAAATCCATACAAGCAATTAGCTGCATATCTCTAAATACAAGCCTCTGTCCGCCGCCACCGAAACACCAAATAAAAAACTTGGGCTGCCGGTGACCGCCTCAAAGCAGGACGTTTAGTCAGTTTTCATTCATTGTTTGTTCTGAATTGGGCGAGGCTTGTTTTAAACGAGTGGAAGATTGTTTAGTTATATTTTTTGATGCGATATTAGGAAGTTGCACGCAGTAACGTTAACTACTAGACTGACCATCTGCCCCGATCAGACCACGGGGACGGCCTGCGCCCAGAATCTGCCCCCAGATACAAGTAAGCAATGCAGATACTCCGGGTAAAAGGAAAATAGTTGATTTCTTGTCTCAAAAACACAGACACGTCTCTTCAGTTCCCTGAGAGAAAACTCAACCTGTAGCGCTTCCTAAACAAACTCACAAAATGACACAGTTAAATTCATAACATACAGGCATGAACGTGTGGATATTTCAAATTCTTGGCCTATTACTAAATTCATTCTCCGCACCCACCTCAGTTGTTTTTTTAGTGTCTTTCTTTTTTCTAAAGATATTCCTGGTTATGATTTTCCATGGCAGAGGAGCAAGAAAAGCAAACCCAAGAAAAAGCAGAGTCAGATTCGTTTGGGTTTCCAGAAATAGGTGGTGCGACTGACAGGGTTTTCCGCAGCGCCGCTGGGTCGTGACTCTTTCCACGCTATTTTGTGAATCCAACTGGACGGGGTTCAGGTGACGGGGCCGGCCGTGGGGGGACATCCATCTCGTCTGCTTGGCTACTGTTTTTGGGGTTACGGTCCTGGGGGGACAACCCTGCAGTGGGAGTCTAACAAATCTCCAGAAAGCCTGTTTTTTCATGACTTTACATGCATCAATTGAATCCATTCATTTTCTTTTCCCTCCTTGGTCCAAAAAGATCTTTCCAACCTCCCCCTCCCCCCAACCAGCAGATATTAAATGAGAATCTGTCTTCTTCTGCTCACGTGTTGAGCGAGAGATGGCCCTGCACCCCGAAACCTTGTGTCTGAGAGATGTTTCTGTGGTTGTGGAAGAGGCGTTGGCCCGACCAAACTAACAATGACAGGGAACTCTGACAAAACCCACCATGTCAACTTCCACAATATATATATATATATATATTATACTGTATATACACATTCCCTTTATAGAAAATCTCAAGACATCAACTTCATTCCCCAGCCAACTTCTTGTTCATTTGTGATGAAATGGCAGAAAACAAACAAATGCATTGTTCTTGTAGAATCAATTAAAACATTTTATTATTTCTTCCAATCTATATATTCTCAGATATTTATGTCTTTATTGCAAACTCAATGTCTGGTGCGCATATATATATATATATATATATATAAAAATGATCTGGTAGCTGCACTCTTACTCAAGTATTTCGACACTACTGTGTCTTCATCAGGTATCCATGAAAATAAATATAGTCATCTAAAGACAATAAAATATAGACAAGGGTGACTGTTCACACAAAAATACCATTTCATTATGACACCCGATATCTACATAAACCCTTCAATGACAGTCTGAAGCTCAGACACGTGACCAGATGATTATGTTTCCACACATATTAGCACCAGAAGAGCACGCGTCTCTCCCCACGCCCTGTCGCTAGGTGTCCGGCACTACTTTCATTTTAAAACGCAGCTGTTTGTTTTGGACGCAGGGGTGGGGGGGACATGCGTAGCGGAGTTAGCCCCGTCCCTTTGCCCTTGGCAGCCCGGGCTCCGAGGCCGCGACCACCTGCGCAGGGAGGGGCTGTCGTCTGAGAGTGACGGCTCACAGAGCGGGCGGCCGGAGTGACCTCCTTCGGCTGCTCAGCATTTCTCCTGGCAAAAGAAGACCGGCCATCTATGTAATTAAGTGATTTCATGGTTTGCTGTATGTATTTATTTCTGAGCGTGATCCGCGGGGGAGGCCGGGGAATGAGAACAGCGCCTGCGGACTTCGATACAGGTGGGAAACGACTCGGCTTGGTGTAAGTGCGTAAAGTCTGTGGTCGGGGTGATGCAGGCTCGTGATCTCGGACACTGAGAGTGTGTCATACGGGGGAGAGATGATATTTAAAGTATTTACTGGACACGCTCAGCGCTCAGTGCTCTCTAATCTGAAAATAAACACAAACAAATGAAGGCTTCCAGTCTATAGGAGTGAAAAATCCTCAACCATGAATGACTGGTTCAGTTTTGTGTCTACAGTCCAGTAATATTCTCCTCCCGGGCATCAGTGGGGTGATATTGAGAAGCTGCTCATATGAAGGCGCTGCAACAGCCTGGCTGAAGTTACTCAGGGTCGCCCCTCGCTTTAAAAGACCGGGGGGTGTGAAGAGGCAGCTCCCACACCTGACTAATTGCTGCCAGGATATCAGTAACTAAGACAGGAAGTAGGGAAAGAACAAGTTTCCTAATCTTGCACCTCCTGAAGCTGGCGGTGGGAAAGTAGACCGAACTTGAGATTGATGGAGGCTTTGCGGCTCCTATTTGATGTCAGATTGTATTGTTTTTTCCCTCCACTCTTTTCCCTCTCCCTCTCCCTCTCTCTTTTTCTTTGTGTTCCCCTGGCCACTTGAGTTTGATTCGCAAATTTACAAAACCCCACTGCGCCAACCGGCAGGTTCGCACCACACTCAACTAGTTTGTCTCCCATCAAAGTGCATGAATAATTTAGTCTCTAATTAAAAGTGAGGTCAAACAATGAAAAATTACCAAGCTAAATGGTTACAGAGTGTTGTGCTAAATTAGATTGAGTATTTTTATGGATGGGTTGAGTAATTTTATTTTAAAGTTGTAATAAACACTTCTGGGTAGAGTGAGAGAGAGAGGGAGGGAGAGAGGGAGAGAGCGAGAGAGCACGAGAGGGAGAACCCTACAACTCTTTCTGTGCAAATTCAGAAAATGAAAATAATATGAAATAAACTCACAGGAAATGTTAAATGCAATTCATACAGGGAGAGATTTAAAACAGGATGGCCTGTTCTTCTAAATAAGAGTTATAAGGAATAAGTGAGAAGAACAGCTATATTGTGTCTTCTTAACCACGTTGCCAGGTATTGTAATGTTTTCTCAACATTTGTATATACTAATTGTTGCACAGGAGTATAAGCTCCTTTGTATTGCTGTCTGGTAGATGTTAGGAAATTCACAAATAATGTCATTCTTCATTCTACCATTAATATGAAATGGGATTTTGATTGTGTTGCTTAAATTACAATCCTGACTTTTGGAGTTTTAGCTTCAGGACCGTGTGCTTTAGACACAGCGTGAAGCAAAAGGTAAAATAAAACACAAGGCCAGCACTACGTTGAGGAAATGACTTGAGAAATGACATCTTGATTGAAGGTACAAAGATACATTTGAATCAATTAAACGGTCCCAGTCAAGCTATACAAATTACTATTGCTAAACATTATTACTCAATTTCTTAGCAGACACATCCCCACCTGGTATTGAACCCACACCCCTCTGCTCCAGAGTCCAGAGCCCTAACCACTACTCCACACTGTTGCCTATTTTGTTACAAAAACAAACGGCAAGAGAGACAGAAGTCCCTCTCGTGGTCGAACATCTCCCCAATGGAGCATAAGCCTGACCACAGCCGCTTGACCCGGGCTAACGGTCCTGATTGTTTTGACTCATAGGACACAAGCTGAGGTGTGGGAGGCTGTGGTTGCCTTTCCCAGGAGTGGAGACTCTGCAGAAGCACAGGGAAGCCCCTCTGTTGGGTGTTGCTTCCCTGTACCATCCCACCGCCACTAACGTAGACACCGCTGTGCACAGACTGGGCGCTGATGGGATGAACTGGCGCTCTCACACACCTTAGAGGGCCCCTCTCCGGCCGAGCTTACAGGTGTCTCCGAATAAAGTCCACAGCGACCCCAAGAGCTGGGGGAAAATGGTAGAGCATATGAGGCATTCAACCAAGTAATTGAGAGCTCTTCCCTGAAGGCCAGAGTTGGTCACCACCGCCCTGTGCTGATGAGTGTCTGCCCCACAAGCCTGGCAGGGCAGAGAGCTCCGCACTCCTGGTCTGAGGCCTCCTCTGATGCTCCGGGCACAAAGGGACCCCAGGTGTAGAGTTAGCATCCTTCTGCAGGGCTTGCCCATCACTGTTCCTGCTCAATGAGGTCATCTGCCACCGTGCTGTGATTGATGAACCTCCAGTCTCTTGGAGATGTCCCCCTAGTCTCTGGATCCGATCCTGGAGAGGACAGTGAGGTTGAGAGGAGAGGCTCGCTGAGAGAGGACTGGCTTCCTCCTCCACGGCTCTCTCCACGGGACACCAGCTGACAAGTGCCTTCTCTTACGGTGCAGAATGGCAATATATTGATATATATCGCGAGATGTTGTTTTCCAGAAGGATTTCTTTTTAATTTGAGACTTCATTTCCTCAGAGCGGCGTCCTCTTATACCGAGTGCTTTGCAGCCTTATGCAGTAATAAGAAAATTAAGTGCATTAGACACAGATGAAATCCTTGAATTCTGTCATGGCGAACACTTCGTTATGATATCCTGGGCTGAGCTTCATCGCACAGTTAATCGGGATTGCTATACCTAGCCGTCTCTCTAATTCCCTTTTTCAGAAACGTACTTTTTAAAGATGTTGCAGGAATGAGAACAGTTTCCCAGAGCGGCTCTGAATAAACGGGAGAGGAAGTATCTTGTTTGGAATATGTTTTACAAACATTTGTGAACACCCACACGAATCTGAAACGCAAACAACACCTACACTTAACATAGCTTACCATGCACTCAGAATGACACCAAAACATTTGAATATCAACAGAGACAACATATGAACTATAAACAATCTGATCATCATGCATGGGAACACATTTAATTGCTTTCACACACTACTGCAAAAAAACACACATTTGGCACCATTATACACTCTTTATTTTTATTTTTAAACCCACAGTTTGCATCGAGCGTTCGCACTGTCACATGACACAGACTCCTAGATTATCTTGTGCCTCTTTATTATCAGAAGGATTATGCGTTCGACGGGAAGACTGAGAGGACCAAAGCAGTTTTTTTTATACGCTGAAGATGCCCCTAAACATGTAATCACAGACGCTGATATCATCTCAACCCTTGGGCTTCCACAACCAAAACATGGGCCCTAATATAGTACTAACCTTTCTTCTGTAATGATTTCCTCTTCCTTTTCACTGGACAGTGTCACTGTGACTATAAAACAGGCCAACAAAGCAGATGTTGCCAATTTGACAATACATTTGTGGCTGATGTACAGATTTAATTGTGTACGATGTGCACTTGGTCATTAACTGAACAGTATTCATGGAAATTCAGAATTTCAAGGAATGGCCCAAAACAACAGCTATTTATAGATGCTAAAACAATGCATTTGGTCTCAGTTTTTAGATGCAAATAGGCAGAAAAGAAACTGGTGAAGGAGAAAATTCCCAGCAATAGCAGTGTTCCGAGAAGATAAGCCCAGCGCTGCGGCACAATCACAACACCGCGAACGAGAAAGCCACGTGCCGAAGGTGCAGGGGAGAGCGGAGTGAACTTTCGGGTAAAAGGCGGTGGTTTTAATTCGAGCTGATTCTAATAATCTACAAATTAGCCTTGCTCAAATGATCTGTATTTGCAAAACAGCAAGGAAAATCAATTTGCATGCCAAAGACGATGCCGCAAATTCGATGAAGGGAAGTGGCATTATTATTCTTCCCCATTTAAATTATCGGAGACCACCACTGAAAAATTAAAAGGTTAATTTAGACCTAATAAACCTATTTGAAGAAATATATTATTTTTTTGGGCACACAGTAATTAAAACACGGAGCAAATATTGAATATCGCGAGCCGCATTAATATTTAATTCCACCGTATCATTGGGCAGATCGTCTGCACTGGGCACAAAACATCATTTCTGCATTTGGCAAACCATTGTCTTTCTCTGAGCCATAACCCGACTGAAAACAATAGCTAGAAACACCTGTGCACACCATTAGGCATGGGGTGATATGCGATGGCCATTTTCCTTTGTTGTTTGCTGTCTACCTTGACAGATCGGTCATAAATAATCCCGGCTCCTAAACCAAGAACGAATGGCCCAGACAGCGCCTGGCAGCACTTCAGGATAACCACTTGTGACAAATGTGCGGGACCACGGCACCCCAAGATTCAAGGGTGACTGGCTCCAGTTAATATCGCCACAGTTCATCTCCGCGGCCGCGTTCGGCACACCGGCGCGGTGAGGCGGCTCCGACGGCACGAGAACCTCAAACGAGCCGCCGCTTCTCTCTCTAAACGGGAGCGGGAAAGGCATCTGTCTCCGGTGTTTCCAGTCGGAAGTGCGAGTCTCTACCAGCACAACCCCCCCCGTGTGTGTCGCAAAGACTCTGATTATCCCCCCCCACCTCCAAAACAAAGGGGGACCGAGGAGCTCAACTCATCTCCTCCTGCTTCATCGGGCCGACCACTGCGGCTGATTTTCAAGGTGAAATTTCTAGTTCACTTGAGTCGCGTTCATTCATTCATTCGGCAGCAATAGCAGCGGGCAAATGTCACACCTAGCCTGAACCGCGCTCAGCGATGCCGCTATCCTATTCCATTTAAATTTACTCCACTTTTCCTTTCTGACACCTGTTTAAATCAATATCTTCCTCTCCGGGTCGCGGGCCGAATATGCCGAGGCGCTCGCCGACCGCTTCTCAAATCCACTAAAATCAACACAATAATTGAAATATTTTCAAGCTGATTACACCGAAGCCCGAGGCTAGGCTGGTTGCTAAGGGTACGCTCCCTGGTTGCTAGGGGGAGTAAATCATCTTGCATTATTTGATTTTTGTTATAGATATGAAACCGCTACTCCCTCGATTAAATGTCTCACACCTAGGGGACCAGGGGAAAGAGAAAAGAAAGCAGCAACCTTGACCCTGTCAAATAAATATCTCTAACTTTTCCTGTCCTCGGGCTTTAAGTCTTTCAACACAAACCTGTCTGCTTATTTATTTTTCCCCACGTTTAAATAACAAAGCTTAGGGAACAGGCAGTCCGAGGGAAAGAGAAAGAGAGAGAGGGGGAGAAAGAGAGCAAGCACAAAACTATCCCTTTATTTGACAATCTATCAGCTTTACTAAATGCTCTCTATTCTCTCTAAACTCACCATGATGAGGTGATACAAGGATCTAATGGCCTTGAAGATGCAGTCGGAATCCATTAAGGTGAGAGAGACGCCGTACGGGGCCCAGGGACTGGCAGCTTCGTCCCCGTGAATTCTCCCCCGTATCATGGGGCATTAAGGTAGATTGCAGGAGGACAGGTAGGGGAAACTACCCCGTCTGGATGCTTAAAAACCCGACCCTTGGACCTGTTGGACATTTTCAATATGGAGTTATTATTGTCTTGTCTTTGTCATCGATGAAAACAATGCAGAGACACAGAAACAGATTTCTATTTAGGCTCAAACCCATTAAAAAGGCTCGGCTACCAAGAAATAATCAGTTAAAATATTCCAAATAAGGGCACAATTAATTAATTAATCAACTGACATTTTAATGAATAAACAAACAAATTGAAAAGAACTGAAACAAAACTTTCCTACAAAACTGAGCCCATTTATTTTCCACACACCGCGGCTTAATTATTTGTTACTTCAGCTCAAGGTACACGGATGTAACCACAAGCAATTAATTTTAACACTGAAGGCACTTTGGTGCCGAATAGCCATTTATGCCCTTTAGTCACCACCTGTGTAAAAAAGCTTTCATCCCTCCTCGGTTTGAGCATTTTGTCAGTCATACACAATTAAAACCCTGCTTAAATTGGTTAGTACCCAGAAATTAGCGATGGGAGAAACAATACCTTAGACAAAAAGTGTTTGATAAAATCATAAACACTTACAGCTCATAAGTTAAGTGGGTGCATTAATGTTTTAAGTGAGTGAATATTGTGCGAAAGTGCATACTTAGTAATAACCACCAAAAATGCAACTCCTTCATTGTATATTTCATAAGAAAGTGTCACCATTGTCAGAACATATTAACCTCGAAAATGTAAATTAATAGTGACATTTATATTCTACAATAATTCAACATGGTTTTTAACTGTACTCAGTCCAGGGAAAAAATAACACACTCACTCCTGCTCTCGTATTAAACACACACACAGAGGCATTTTCCCCTCGACACACACAACGCTGAAATAAGGAATGTGCCGCACAACAACAAAGACGATAAAAAACACACACCAAACAAATTGAATCTTAGCACCACTGCATCCCAAATAAGTGTGCCTGGCGTCGGTCCTGTAACCCAGTGCAGCGATCGCACACAATCAGGTTAATATGTTTAGGGATAATGTTTATTGGACACAATCTCGGCCCGGATCGATAGGGCGAACCCGGCTACGGTTGGGATTGATGCCGTCTGGGCGCTGATTGGCCTCGGCTGCCATTCGTTCTCTGGGTTGCGTTCCTGAGTTGTGTAGTTCTTGAACACATGCTGCAGTAGTGTACAGTATATTGCTAGTTATTGATTTTATTTTTTTCATTTTCTTTTCGGGTATGTGTTTAGTGCTCGAGTGATGTGCTGGTCAGGTAGAGCGGAGAGGAAGACTGGGCTTCCAAGAAAATGTCCAGCGTTACAAGATCTCCATAGTTGGTTGTGTACAGACTCACACAACTACTCTGAGTAAGACTAAAACTTGAACCAGAAGAACACAACCACAAGGTGCAGAACACCACAGAGCTGTGAGGAGGTCCTACAACCCCCCAGCATGTCTCTCGTCGAGGCTCAAGAGAATATGCCGTCAGCGCCTCGTTGTTGGTGACTAATTACACAAGTTCAATCGCTGGGCTGTTGACAGAGTACTGTAGTTGATGTGTACACAAAATACACTGAAGCTTAAATAGCCACTGCTGGGTCGTCTCCCTCCAATAATCATCAGGATAGCCCACTGACACAGGACCGGGGTGTTTCACTACGACCATAATAGCTTTGTTAACATCCTTTTTTTGCAAGAAATGGATGGTGTAAAAGGGGAGTCAGGGATTAAAAATTTACATATCTTAATAGACAAACATGTACTCAGTCCCTCATCAAAAGTGCCCTGTTGTATCATGGGAATTGTCGCATGTGGGCTTGGAAGCCATTCAGCCCCATTGTGCTCGGCGGTGGTAGGGCATCCCATGCTACAATAAACATGAATAGATTTCCGTGGCCTCGTGGGACAATTACCACAGGTTATTCAGCAGGCCCGGCCGCTCGATTTATTGTACGGACAGAAAAAAAAAATGTTAACTAACGCACCAGTGTTTTGATGCTTCAAAATGTTCTATGAAAATTCAGCTTCATTCAATTCCCCTATTGGGTCGGGACTGAAGAGGATTTGCCACAAAGATGCTGCGAACACTTTGAAATGCAGGGGCTGCCTGTCTTCCCAATGAGATCAGTAATACAAGTATAATACCAGCATAATAGGGTCAAGTACTGCAGGGTGGGAGTGTTGCACAGTTTTCAACAGCTACATATCATATACAATAGCATTTATATATGTATAAACACATACATATTTACATGCACATAGGATAGATTTTGTGAACGAGCAGAAATTACCGGAATAAAACGTCGGTCCTTAGCGTTGAGGTGTCTCTCCTGCAAAGCATTCAAACATCTAAAATCAACATTTGTTTCTCTGCAGCTGAAAGCTAATAGTGCCGCCAAAATGTGTGTAAGATTTCCAACAAATTAAATACATTCAGTCAAATGTGAAGGTCAGACTCAATACTAAAGTAACTAAATTCATAAGAAAGACAGATCCCACCCCTCTCTCTCTCTCAATATATATATATGTGTGTGTGTGTGTGTATATATTTGACTGCAGTAAATAAAATAATATTAAGCAATTTCAGTTTTAGAATCCAGACAAAGAGAGCTAATTAATTGAAAATGTTCACATTAGACAGATAAGATCCGGCACCTCGAACAGGCCTGCAGTACAATTAGCAGGTGTCAGAGATGGCTGCAATAAAACAATGAACTTCGGAAAGCGGGCGGCATTTCAGTCTTTTTTGTGCTTCTAAATAATAACCATTAAAACTGGATGCCACATTTTATATATATTTATATCAGTGTATCAGTAGACACACACACACACAAGCAGTGTTGTCGTCTCTGTGTACACACTCACACACGCAGCGTCTCTATTTGCACTGTTGAGCGACAGGGCGATGCAAACTCAGCTGCCGAGACTGAGAGGTGGCCGCGGTTACTGCTGCTAAACCGTCGCCAGTGAAGGCTTCCCTCAGACATTGACTCGCCGGTTTGGGGGGGGAGGCAGGAGCAGGGGCTGATGGGTAATGCAATGTTTTTAATATCCAGCCCAAGCACAAGGCCTAGTGTGAGGAGAGTATGGAGGGAAGGCTGTGGCTGCGCTCATCGTGAAACACAGCCACCCCGGTTAGCGTCGCCGCTTAGGCCTGGTGACATCGGCGCCTAAGCCAGGGACCGGTGCCCTGCCAAGGAAAACCTCCAGCTCTCTGAACGGCAGGTGACATCGTGTGTCTGTTTAGTGTTTGTGCTTAATCTCTCCATGTACTTTTCCTTAAAGCAGTCGAGCCGATCGCAAGCGGACGCCCCTGAATTAAAGGTCAGGCTGCTGTGAAATAAAAAAATCATTGTTGGACATTAAAAACAACTAAAGAATCATCAAACACACACCTACACGTACCTATCCGAGTTTCTGCTTAAACCTACACACTTTGTAGAAATATGAAACAAATTGACCAATTGAAACAGATTTTGTGTGAGAAATATTTATTTCCTATATAATTCTGAACAGAAATCACAGCCTCTTGCTCACCGGCGTGTGTTTGATACCTTTGCCAGACGAAGCCCCACCCGTGACTGACAGCGCCGCGGTGCCGTCCGCAGTAACGCCTTACCGCACCACGTGAAATTTAAAATCACATTCTGCACTAATCTCTGCCTGGATAAACAGCAGGTGAATCTCCTCTGATGCGAACCTGCTGGGAGATGAACCCACTGCTGTTACTCAGGATCAGGGGAAGAATTAGAAAAAATAAAAATAAAAAAAACGAAGATTGTTTTTTTTAAACCTATCATTTTCAATTTCACACAAGCAAGACACACAATTACACAACTGTGTGCTGGTAGCCAGTGAAGTCTCATTTAATGTTATTGGTTTTATTTAAACATATTTTACTCATATCTAATTGCTTCCTGAATTACAATTATTATTATTTTAAAGAACAAGATGCTTAAAATAACAATTGATATATAATAATCACAACTGTACATTTACTGTGAGAAAATGAAGTATGATAGAAAAGTATTATGTACGAAAAACATTTACACAATGTTCTAGATATCCACTTGTAGTACATTAATAATTACTACAATGGTTATTTAATAGCATACCCAAAGGAAATAACGTAGGTGTTAAATGATTACATAATTAAAGCCAATTAATTTAATTAATGACTTATTGCCTGCTTTTTCCTTTTACCCATAACCCCTGCTTTATCATGTACTTTATGACGGGTTAGCCGAGTTCACGGAAAATCGGCTCTGTGTTTCTGGCGCGCTTCAGTCCGTGCTTCTCAATCGAGCGCCAATCAGAGATGAACTTTAAACGGCACGGCTTTAAATATGCCATCGTGGCACCGGGCCGCGCGTCGGTGTGAAACAGCAGCCATCGCTGAAAAGAAGCATCGCACGGTCAATTAACTGTACGATAAGAGAACATATATTAACTCCGATGTTGAGAGTTTCTGCCTTTTTCACATATCGCTCACTGTTGAACACCAGCCCTCAGAAAAGGCTCGTTCTTGCCAGCTTGATTTCTGTTGTTGTTTTTTTTCCTTGCACTTATTTTTAATTACTCGTGCCGTCTCCCAGCAGGGCCCCGGTGCTGTGTGGAGTTGCTGTACTCTAGATTTGATCCAATCTGCATGAATAGTTTGTTTGTTGCATGCCCGATTTTTTCTCTGAGTGTCGGCACCACCGGGGGATTGCTGTAAATGAGAATGTACATCTTAATTGGCTTCCCAGCAAAATGTTTTAATTTTAAACAGATAGATTACTGGGTTTATAGTGGGAGACAGTAATGAGTTAGAAATGCATTACTGATCTGCGTTGGAGATTATATATTTGGGCAACACTATAATAATACGCTATAGTGCATGTTCAAATTCCCCCCCTGTCTGCAGATGTACTAAAATAATTTCAATCTTGTGTATTTCCCATGTGTTTATTAAAGTGCTATTCCTGTATATAATATGTAATACCTAAATAGGACATGTTATTGATATAACATAATACAAAATCAGTATCATAGTCATTTTTAAATGATCATCATCAAAAATAAACATAATAATAACTTTTCAAATAGATAGAAAAGTGCAGAACACACTTCCAGAGCTAAAACAGGGCCAGACGTGAAGAATCTCGTGTCTAGACTTCCCCGGCACAATGTAAACCAAAATGAACTGTAATCTAATACCTTGTACTATCTCGACGCATAAGCTTTGCATGTCAACACCGGGGTGAGACTGAGAGACGACTCGCTGGCACGGCGGATTCAGAGACGAGACAAGACTCGAAACAATAAAGGAAACACGGCGCTGGTAATTCAATACGGCGGCACATTAGACAGCCCCTTATTCCTCCTCTACTTTCAAGTCCTCTCTGTCCTTTTCCGCCGTCTCCTCCGCGCCCGCTCTCGCTCTCCGTCGCCATTATTTCATTTATTTCTCCCCCGTCTCATTTGTTAACGAGGGTTTTTATTCGTCTCTTCCCGGCGCCCGCCGCTCTTCCTCCCGCCTCGTTGGGGGATTCGAGGCTCCCGCTATTAGCAGCCATTTCCCGGCCTGCTCTCTCACACACACTGAGCCTGACAGCCCCTCTGAGGGGAGAATCAGTTGTGATCAGAGTACAGGCCCTAAATAAACCTGACGCCTGCTGATTGGGGGCCATTCATTAGCCTGTAGTTTAGGCCGGCGTGTGGCAGCAGGATCGATAAGGCACTCCAACTCCTTTTATTTACAAACTAACAGCTTTTAGTGGCTGAGTTTTTAAACCAGCGGCTGTTTAACTGCTTTATTCGGATTCAGCGTGAAACCATCTGGTCCCATTTGCTGTAAGTCTCTCCTAAAGCCCGGGCCTGACAAGCAGGAGATATGTCAATGCAGTTATCAGCATAAAGCAACATCTGCCGTGCCTGACACCCACTATTGTACGGCCATTTAATCTGTCCCCCTCCTCCCCTTAACTGCACACAACAGCTCCCTATATTATATTTTGCCACTCAATTAGCACTATCATCCTGCTGAAATAGAGGCCAATTTACCTTTAATGACATCATTGTCAGACGAGTGGCGGCGGTTGGTGTTGGGGCTGTCACTGGATTACGGGAGGCAGGCCTGCTTACTCCACTGGTCATGGCGGAGGCAGCGAGAGCGGCGCCCGGCCTATCACAGCGCCGCCTGCTTCCCCTTTACCGCCAACATTGTTTCCGACAGTTCACAGAAGCAGCGTGGCGGAAAATTGAGTCCAGATTCATTAGGTTTTCAGTGTGCTGCTCAAGTCAGTTAAATTGATACATTTCCTAACAAAATTGAAGTGCTTTTGTGCTGCCAGCGGAAGGCTGGTGACCCTACTCGGCCCACTGAGCAGCCGAAACGAGTTGATGGATCCATTAGGCCGCTTAGACTGCTTTTTCCTCTCCCTCCATTTCTGAGTGACACTGTAAATCTGAACCAATTTCAGACTCTAATCATCATTACAAACCTCTCCACTGTTCATTTATTACTCTACAATTCTAATACAGCGCACAGATGGGTCAGCACACAGAGAGAGGACTCCAGAAATCCCAGTTTAAAGGACCAGCCTGCCTTTTTTTCCCTCTGGTTAAATGGTTCATGGCGGGGAGACAGCCGACTCCACTCCTGAGAAGCCCACCTCTGCCACGCTTCGTGTTTCTCTCTGTGTGTTTGTTCATCTCCATTTATTATTATTTTTTAAGCAAGGGGTTTTCACTTTAATTACTGAACGTTAAAAAACATTAAAAAAGCGACGCTGCCACGATTGAACCCGGCTCGTGCAATTAGGCGATCCGCCGGGCCGGGGGTTTCGGTGAAGGTCTTCAATTTTAATGGGTGTAAAGTTTAGCAAGTGAAAAATAATAATATTTGCGGAGGGAAAAGCTGTGAGCGGTCTCCCCAGTTATTACTTCAGAGGAATATTGAAATTCGCCGCTGTGATTGGCAGACCCCACAGCCTGCCTCCCAGCCACATTTGATGGGTCTCTATTGTATAATAATTACTGCAATGCCTGAAAAGCATATTTTTTTCCAGCAGTACCATCCATCTTTAAGTTAGCCCTTCAGCTGTCCAGTCATCCGGACAGTTAAGAAAATACAGCTGTGGGATATCATTTTTTATTATATTATGATACGGGTCCAAATCAAATTCTTTCACCAAATTTGTTCTCTGCCAGCTTGGAGACGGGAATCTTGCGTTCCTCCTCTCCTCTGCTTTTGTCTGAGCCGAATGGTCGAGTCCTGGAAGTAGGTTTGAGATGTATGTGAAAAACACGTAAAAAGATAGTCTCGTAGTTCTGGGATAAAGTTCAGTTTGGACTGCAGTCATCCTGGCAATAGCAGTGCCTCTTATTTTGAGGTCGACAAATAAAACAGAAAGAGCTAAGCCTGTCAGTTTTCCAGATCTAATTATTTCTCTCTCTTCACATTCGTACTGTGTGGAGGGATCGCACCGTAATTGATATTGAGATGTTTTTGCCCTCAGAAAGTAATTAAGGTTATCAATTAATCCAGTTTAATTTCTAGACATCCTGGCTCTCTGTTCTTGGATGTACAAAGATTAATTCCCAAAACTTCAAAACATTAAAGTGCTTCAATTACTTTACATTGAATCACAGCCCTGCGAGTGACCCGCGCCGGGGCTACATCAACATATCATTTAAACCCAATTCAACCTTAATCAAACAATACCAAGAGCACGGGATTCGTTACCACCAAATGGCACTCAGAGATGTTAATATCTTTGTGAATGTAAGTACACCCTCAGCAGTCACATCGCCGGTACCATAAAATTGAGGGATTCGCTCACTATTGTTTATAAAGGTGTAAAGACCCAGGCACTGCCTTCCATTAACATAAATGAAGAGCTCTTAAGGAATCAATAACTCTATTCAAATCAATTAAACAACCGTCACAAAGAAACTTCTTTGCATCCCTGGAGATTCAAAAGGCAATGAATTCTCCATTTCAGTGAAGTATCCCGGCTCCCTCTATTTTCTTGTTTATCCACTTGTTTCGCTCGCCTGGTTAAACAGATCCGGCGGAGAGCAGGCCGCGTTTGAAGAGAAAAGGAGAGAGGAGAACGAGGAGGAAGGATTTGGATTCCCTTGCTTTTCTACGGTCTTAATATTAGGCACCATGAGAGCGAGACAGGAAAAAAAAACATGTTGTCAACAGGCCTTGCCATCCCGAATCACATGAAGAGTCTCAGTTAAGGAGGCTGTTAAATCTCTTCACTTATCTAAATAACATATGTATCGCTCTGATGTTAACTGCCCATAAACATGAGTGTGGGGGAGGAGGAAATGTTGGCTATCCTACCGGTAAAACCCAGGGTGAAATGGCCAGAATAAATACAGATCAATCCAGCCGTCCGGCTCCACAACACGTCCTGTTTTACTCGTGCACACAATTGCCCGCTTGTCCTGACAACAAAAAATTACTAGTGGGGGGATTATGGTGACATAATCTTGAGGACGGCCTCTAAGAAGACAGTGAATAGGTTGGCCACTCCATGCCACTGTGCGATAACATTTGTCACCGGGGCTCTTGTGCGCATCATTCAGAGTCTCCAGATTAGTGAATTGTGCCCTTCAGAGCAGCGCATGGGGCTCTGGTGACGGGACGCGCTTATTTCAAAAAGAAAGAAGCTCAGGAATGATAGACCTGTCCTTTTTTCACCAGGACAGCATCGGTACTCTAATTTCCTTTTTTTTTTTTTTTTTTGTGTCCACTGACTGATACCCCCTGGACGGTTTGTATTTCCTCCCAAAAACAGGTCCGGCTTGTCAGAGAAAAGCTCCCCATACCTCTGTTAATAAACCTGAGAGACAGGAAGTGGCCAGAGAAACAACCACACGGGGGGACGCCAGACTTGAGACCCCCCACAAAAGCCCTTTTAAGTCAATACGCAGTTTGAAACCATAGAGGAAAAGTTTTACAAAATCTGTCAAAACCTCAGAATTTATTATATATTTTGTACGATAATTCATGCCTCTGATTTTGCAGTGAATGTCATGCAATACAACACACTGGGCTTAGCTTTAGCAGTAAGGTTTTTATTGATTTTGTTTTGTTTCATATATTTTTTTAAATGAATCAATTATTTAATCAATTAACCATTTTTTTTAAATAATTTGATGATATGGCTGAAAATGACAGGGCAAAGTCTATTCCCACAGCCACTGGCATTTCAGAAAATATAACAGTGTGGGGTTTAAGGAATGTTTATTAGAGCCAAATTAAATTGCGCTCATTCCAGGACTGCCTGCCTGACAATGCAATATGAATTAGGGTGTGTCATTGCGCCAGGGAAAATACGACTAACCAGCTTTCCAAGATGACAGAAATGTTTATAATAGGATTTTTGTTTACATTAAGTTTACATTTCCTCGCTGTGATCTCGGAGAATTACTGTCTGCCATTTATGCACACGCGGCTTCCTGCGAAGACTTAATCAGTTCTATCTTATTGGTAAGTTATAATTTAAACAGATCCTTTGCATCTCACTGTAACAGACTGTAAATGAGATGTGACATTTCATTTGTGCTCTGTGGAAAAACGTTGTAAATAAATAAATATAGGGCCATGACAGAGCGAGGATGCTGTAGGCACTTTTCTACATGACAATCTCTAGTAAACTGTCACACCATTAAATTGTCTCCTACAAACACACCGCCCTCTGATTGGCTGCCAGATGTAAACTAACAGAAGCCTCTTCTAAATGGTTACCAAAAGCATGAAATTGACATTGTGAATTGTATATGACACTGACTTCTCCACCTTGTAATTGATCTGCATTTAGACGGCGCACAAGTCACAGAGCACAAAGGAGCACAGAGCAACGGTCAGCAAAACAGCAATTTGCACAACGAAAGCATCGCCGCCCTGCTCTGCTTATACGTAGATTAATTCTTAGCTGTAATTAATTTCATGTTTATATTCATTTTGTGCACAGGTATCTTTGCCGACCCACTTTTATATTCACAGGTGCATTAGATCGCTCTCCTAGTTTGGGAAACATTAAAATGATTACCCTGTCCTTTTTAAAAAGCCTGTTTTTACCTAATTAATTTAAGTAGAACCATGGTCTTCGTATGACCATGTGGCTGTAGAGAGCATCGCTGGGATTTTTTACATAAATCATTTTAGGTTTGGATAATTGTTCTGTCTCTGGGTTCACCCTAGGAATTTATTCCCCATGGTGAGATGTTTTTTTATTTCAGTTTTTTTATTTGTGCATTGGAAGAAGGCACAACCACACCCCCTATCCCAGTGCTCGATATAGGACTTAGCCTAATCATGCGCTTAAAGGGAGGTTAGTGATTCAAAATAAAATAAAAAACTGTATATTAAAGGATTACTCTGAAGGACAAATTGAAAATATTTTGTCTGTTACCGCAATTACAGTATGGATAAATAAAACCACACTTTAGGGTAAGAATCGTGTGAAATGTATATTTCTGTTTCTGTGCGCTGTCCGTCAGATACGATTCTCTTTCATTTCCTAATTCTCAATGCAAAGAACATCTGCTGCTACAGAGGAGGCCTGATAAAAAACAAAACCTGTATAGATTTTATGGGAGAAACTCTGTGCCAGGGATATTCCACCGCCGTAACTAGATCACCTCGAATTTCAACCCAACAGGGATATTAAATCAGGCTATAACACACCGGCTTAGCCGTACATCATAATGGATATGGATGTGGTTTGATTTAACGTCACTTCAAGTGTGGACATCGAAAAGGGTTTGACAGAAATATTCGGCAAGCGACGGCAAACCGCAGAATGGAGCGGACATTTTCTCAGAACTTGTTATCGTCGTGCAAGCGAACCTGTGCGCTTTATTTACAACACCTCAGTGCTGCGATTCCCAGTCATTTACCTGTAAATGTGCAGGGCAAGCCCACAATATCCCAGCCAATAATGCAGCCACTTCCCTCGTTGTTTTATTGTACTGCCCGGGGAATTCATCCAGTTTGGTCTTTAAGATCCAGATCAGGGCTGTAAATAAGCACTGACAGATAAGAGTTGTTTTGGCAGGACTGCGAGAGATAGAGGTCTTACCTGTGAGTCATTTTAAGCATGATCGCTCTTATCAGCCATGAACCGGGCTCCTCGGCCAAGGCACTTCTCCGCTAGACTGCAGCTTCGCTTGCCTGGGCTCAGGATGCACAACCGTTAGGAGGCGAACATACATATTTCAGAAGGGCCCCGGGTTTCCCCGCTTGTTTCGCAAAGCGATTCTACTGCAGGGTCCCCCCACCATAACCGAATCCCACCCCGACCCCACCACCACAACGCCCAGGATCGGTCCTCCGAACAATACGTAAATAAATACACAAATAAACACATGGTCAAATGAAGGGGCCACAAAAAGTGTCTACATCACAAAAGGTCACAGGAAAAGGCACAGTTTTTCAGTCGTGACACAAAGAAATAGCGTTTAATCTCCACTGCGATTGCATTAGTTCGAAAGCAGAGCTCGGTATTTTAACAAGCTATCAAAATTACTAGAAATTATAACACAAAATAAATGTTTTATATATATATATATATATATATATATATATATATAATGGATATTTTTATTATATATCCCAAATAACAAGGACTTGCCACCAGGTTCTGATTTAGATTCGGACAGAAAACTGCTTCGGCACCTCAACATTATTACCAAAGTATTTAGCACAAGAAGGCTTAATGGATCCTCGAGATTCTCTGAAATACATTAAACTTTCTGTGTTTAGAGAATTAAGACTATTACAATACGATACATATTTTATGAAATTCAGTCTTTTAATTTGGGAGATAAATTCCTAATTTTAAACTCAACGCTGATAAAGCCGTCCATAGTATTGAGAGCAGAACGCATATCCTGTTTTATTGGGGCGCTTTATTTGAGCTTTTACAGATGGGAAAACAAGTAAAGGGTCTGTTAAAACTGTTCTTTATTTTTAGCATTTAATATTTACTACCTCTGGGTGGATCATTGTTTACAAGTTTAGTTTTAATGTGGTTGTGCTTCATGTGGTTGAAAATATACATCAATAAAGCGTCCAGGTTCTGATGACAAATCTGGGACAGCAGCCGTTACAATCCACTAGTCTGTTGTGACGTTCTGTGAGATGATCAATTCACAAAGCTGACTAATGACACCAGCCTGCTGCATATATACAATTTGTTTCATACTGTCAACCTGAGGAAATGACACAGATGCGGGGAGGGGGGAATCTGTGAACGAGAAACAACCTTCAAAATGGAAAGACCTGGGTTGGGGGGTATATTTCAACTATTTCATACTAAAACAACATTAATTTACATATATTCGATTTCGCTAAATTGTCAGTATTTAAGATAAACAGCGGTCTGCGATTTTAGCACCGATAAGGGGCAGAGATTGTCAATGAGTTGCTACTTTTAATGTATGATTATTGTTAGCAGCGCTGTGGGAGTCGCAGAGATACCTCACTGAGGGGCGCGGAGCGTGTTGGGATCCGTTTCTATGGTTACAATTTGTGATGACACATTTAGCGGGATATTTACATCCTGCTCCCCTGGGCCCGGGCCGACAGTGGGACTCCCACTCAGCTGAGGAAGAGCACGTTCAGAGAAGTCATGTGACCAGGAGTGAGGGACAGGGCTCCCCAGATTTACTGTTATTATTGTTGTTTAATAATACGTATTCATTCGCAACATACCTATAGCCCTGGTGACTGTACATAAACAATACACAGCACTATATTTAGGGTGCTACAGTATAACGTTAAAGGTTCTTGTCCTTTCAATAACAAACAAAAACACAAAATAGACTTTTCAGTGTCGTAATAGAAGAGAAGCAGTTTAGCAAAGCGCCTTGCGTGTGTTGCAAAAGCCCTCACTTGTATTATAAATACATGAATATAGATTGACACCCTATATCAGATTAAATGGTCTAATTTGCCATTTAAATATACAAAAGCTTTCCTTAATATGAAAAGCCCCAGGCCCCTTAAGAAAGAAAGAAAAAAAATCAACTCACAGTTCAGTGCTGCGTTCGCATCCCACGTTAAGCTTTGAGTTTGGTTGGGTGTTGCTTTAGGGACCTCTTCAATGATTTTGAAAAGGATCAGGGATATAATGTCCCAGTTGGAGTGAGTCCAGGCTGTGATATTACTCTTTGTACGTGAATAATAATGCAAAAACAATTTTCACAGCTGCAAATTGTTAATAAAATGAGCCGCAGAGCCTCCGCGCAATTGATAGTTCAGACCAAATTGGCTGTTATTTGAACTGCAGCTCTTCCACTGTCTGACAGATCGCAGGGAAGTGTAAACACCAACATAAACACTATTATCATACTGGAGAGGACGAGAGAGGGAGAGCAAACAACAACAACCCCCGAAAAACACAAAAAACTGTCAATTCAGTGGATTATTTCAATGTCACCTCAGTGCTGTTTTGATCTCACTAGGATCGGATCATGGTTGGGTGCCATGTGTTCCATCGGCTAAGGTGGCCCCTGCGATGGGGGGCCACACACATCATCTCTCCCCCACCTCCCCCCGAGATCGCACTCCTCCATATACTCCATGCATTACAACACTCTGTACCAAAGTATTAATTTTAGATTTCTATACAGGCTAAGAGTCGAGCATCGGTGCGGATTAAACTCACAAGCTCCTTATCTCCACATGAGTGTGCGATTCACTTCACCCACCGGGTAATCTTTCGCGCGGCGCCCAAAGTGGCGTGCGGCCTGAGCAGCCGGCGCCGCACACCTTTACCTATCCCCGCGTCGCGCCGAGCCCGGAGGCGGTATCGTTTTAATACGTGTGATATTTTTTTATATACAGTAGTGCGGATTAATAATAATAAGACAGCACTGTCTCATGGAGAGGACAGCACCGCGCCGCCTCTTACTTTAGTTTTCTGGGTGATGAAATTGTGGTTTTGAACCCGTTCTCTGTCAAAGTCACATCCCCTCTTCTGCACCGGCTGCGTGAGACAGAGGGGAAGAAAAAGACAGCGTTTCTGCATCTTCATTTCGTGTCTCGTGTTACACTGCCCTGACCTTGGCATATGTGCTTCGGTGCTTTCTAGTTTTGGGCTAAAATTGAAGAGGCTACATATAGCAAAATAAATAACAGCCTGAATAGAAATTGTCTGTGCCACAAACCCAGCTATCAGTGGGAATCTAAGTGCCGTGCAGTTGCAGGATTTCAGTTTAGCTTCCGATTAAGGTAAGTCCTGGTATTTTATTCCCTACATCTCTATGCTTCATAGCTTTCAAAGACTGCTGGGTAACTGCCTATTATCCAACAGTTCCACTTCAGTGCCCTCCCCAATAAAACTTTTCATATCCTTATAAACGAACTAGATTGCCGTGTTATAAACATTTACACTACGCTAACAGATCATCTCCGCACATCGGAATTGGCTAAATTCCCTTCTCCCAATGAATATATTGAAGGAGATTAGAGATATGATAGCTTTTCAGATTGCTGAACCCAGAGAAATTAGTTTAGTGAGCGTTTACAGAGGCTAAATTGGAACCATTAAATAGTGGATTAAATTGATGGTACTTTCATTGTCTGTCCTTCAGTATCGCTGTAAAATCAATTAGCCGTCACTATTCCATTCTCGATAAAGTGTGATTGTCAGCCCTGGATCGCGGCTGTAGAACCTGACAGCCAGTTGATATGGGACACCATGTGGAAACGAATTTGTAGGGGGGTATAGCAGGGGAAAAGTGACTGGGGCTTTTGTTTCTAAGCGATATTGTCTTCATCATGGGTTTAATGAGCACTAGATGTGTACTGTTAGTTTGTGAGACTGTCCTGCTTATTCCATCTAGTCAGAGATTCATGAATTTAAAAATTGATACACTGTTTGGGTGGATATTGTGGGATGCTTATTGATTTTTTTCTCTTTTTTTGTGGCCTGTGTATGTGATTGTACAGAAAGGATGCACTTTAACATTTAAAGCTCCCCTCTCAGGGTGCGAGGCTGAGATTGCATTGCTCCAGAAAAAAAACAACAACAACCACCCCACCAACAAACCACGAAAAAAAAAAAAAACAGTTCTATCATTACGGAAAGCAATCTCTTCTGATAGTTGAAGATGGCTCTCACAATCACAGTGCGTCATACTGTGACTTAAACTTCGGAGACACAGAGTGTGACACCAAAGCTATCAAAACTACTCGTCTCAATAGGTTAAAAGATGACCGAATCTGTTTTTTATATGTCGGGAGGATTTTTTCCCCCGGTTTTCATCATATAAGCCAATTCTGCGAGCAATAATTATGTTTCAGACCTGGAATATGCTTTTGGGTGCAGCAGCTTGAAATCAAGTAAATTCTCTGCCTGTTCAATTGTCGCATATCGTGCATTCGGTGCGTTTTTTTTTTTTTTTTGGTTTGGTTTTTGCTTTTAGTTTTTCGTTTTTTAAATTGAGGGAAGAATCTCAGAAGCACTTGCTATAAAACCCGTCTCAGAGGAATGTTGCAAAGTTTCTCAAAGCAGATTTCCACTTGCCACTGAATCCATTAATTTCTCTCCCTCCTCTTTCTTTCTTCTTGAGATATTTATACAGTAACTGTACACTCACTCTTCCACCTTTGGGGTCTCGCTATGAAGCTGGATCCCAAGTGTCCAAAAATCATTTCCATCTGACAATTTCACATCTTAAAGGTAATGTACAGAGTTCACCCAGGTTTAACCCACTCCCCCGGAGCACAACTTGGCAGCGCACCAACCCGGCCCACGACTACAAATCATCTGTCAATGGCCTCATTTAAACCGGGAGGCCGTCTCACATTTACAGACAGCCTTCTGTACATGTCTGTTGCCACCGCGCTATGGAAATTCACCCCGTGCGTTTCTGAACACGGAGATCAGCCCGTGACCGGCGCGGTACAGCATGGGTGCCGACACCGCGTTCGGCATCTGATGATTGCCTGCGACGAAACAGACCGCATTGTCCGTCTTCGAGGTCACGGCCCCCCCACCACACCATTTCCCAACATGATCACGCTGCCTACAAACTCCCATTGATCTGCTCTTCCACTAAACCCCCCAACAGCGACACAGCCACCACCTAGAAATGCAAGGGCAGAGAGGCTGTTCATCAAAATCTATATCATTTATGCGACTCAACTGAAGAAAAACACAACAATTGTTCACCGACATGGGATTCTACATAAGAACCACAACCGTGTGAGTGACAATCTGTCCCTCCTCTGTGTGTCGGTAAGAAAAGGACTTGCACCTCTCCACCATTCATGTCCTTGAACATACACTATTGTTCTTCGTCTTTGAGGAACTCAAAAAAAATAGACCTGATAGTCCATCGCGTCTAACGTGCCAGCAGGGTTTGCTTCCAGATTTATACTTGATTAGCAATTACTATGAATAACAAGAAGCCATTCTCTATGAATGGGAAGGCACTGTTTGATACCACGACTGCTGGTCACGTGTGCGTGTCATTTATTTAAGTGCCTAAAATGGGGGGGAGGCCGTAAAGGCAAAAACAAAGCCCTCAGCACCATTTACCAGATCTTTATGAAGGTCTGGCTTCAGTCACGTCCGCAGTGCCGTTCCTTACCACGTTTGAGGGAATGTCACACTTTCAGGGACCCCATTTCCATTCCCTTCTCTTGTATTATTAAAGTAATTTGACTTTAAAGATGGTCTTTCCTTGTTGTGTGTCTTACAACTGGGCATAAAGATATGGCACAGTACGGGGGGTACAAGTCACAAAGGAAGGGCCATCATCTAAACCTTCGATTGCTGGAAAAGGTCTAAAATATATGGAGATTGTGTCTCACCTGATGATTTTTTGTTTTTAAATTTATTTTCAAAACAATAGTTATCAGCACTGACTGAAGCAGATGTGTGTTATGAATAAGAATGATAATTAAAGGGGGTGACATCAGCATAACAAGCTCAAACACACCGAGAGCCCCTTGTCAAATCAGGACCAGCTTCTCCGTCTCTGAAGTCACTTCTGCAGGGTGGGACGTATTGTCCTCTGGTGTCTTGCAAATCAAACTGCACACTCAGGCATGCAAATTACTTTCAGGGTACGAACACACATCCTATAACAGTCCGTTGAAATGAGTGGGAGATGCATCTTTTTGTGTGCTGTTTTGTTAGTTTAGGATTTGGAGATTTAAGTTCTTACACGTCAGGTTGAAACCGAAGAAGAAGAAAATGGTTCAGAAACATCACAGAAGAAACCGTGAGCAGATGTATGGAGCACAGCTCAGTGTGGGTTGGTTTACAGGGTCTCCACATGAGAAGCCAACATGTATGAGCGATTGCTGGCAATAGTTTCAGGTAGGTGTCCTTCAGGAAGCATTCAACAGTCGTGTGTTTTACTAGTGAACAAAAGACCGTCCTGTAGTGAAACCTGAATTCAGCAAAGCAGCAAGGATGGTGGCTCTGAAGGGTATCCCCTCCCTTCTGTCATTTCTCTCCAAATTATCTTCCAATTCCCCAATCATGAACCAATTACTCCACTTCCTAATCAATCATTAATTGAATCATCAGCCCCTTCATTATACTCTAGGTCTGAGAGTTAGTTAAATGTGTGCCAACCAGTAACGCACTTTGTTTTCAATTAAACGGTCGCATTTTTATTCACTGGTTTTGTGATATTGAGGCTCAGCGTTCGTTGGTGTTCGATTGTGACAAAGAACAACACCGACTTCCAGTTGGAGAATCTGAGCCATTTTGTTGTTTTTGCAGAGGAGCAATGAGAGTCCTGGTAATCGGACACGTTTCATAAATAAATCACGTGAAGCTACAACCCGCAGATACAGCACTCAGAACAGTATAGAGCACCTCGCAGTTCAAATGTGTGGAGAGAGCTCATCAATAAATAAAAAAGCAAACGGTAAAAACAAAAACGTCCGGGACCAGGTCACCATTCGAAACACAAGGGAGGTTAATAAATAGGATGTGATTATACATACTGTGTGGGGACGGGAGATCCTCCTTTTTTAGCTGTGAAGAACGGGGGGATGAGGGGCTTCTGTATTTGGTAACACAAGCTCCTGGGTTTGCCCCCGCCGGGGGGGATCTGAGTGCGAGCCGCACGCCTCCTCGCACCCCGGACTCCTGCAGGCCCTCGACTTGAGCCGCGCAGGGAAATGTGAGACGAGATTATGTGTGCTACATGTTCTGCTATAAATGCCGCATTGGCAGGTCCTCCTCGTAATTGAATTGCCAGGCTCATGTATTTGGCAGACCTGCTCGTGTGCGTCTCCTAATTCTCCCACCGCCTTCCACTTCCACTCGAGAGGAATCTCCCGTCTCTGCATAAAATATTCACACAGGCCTGGCACGCCACACCAGATCACCACACACACAAGGCCTGTAACCTCACTGCTCGTGCCCACACAGGCCAGATTTTGGACCAGGCACCTCTGGGTTTTGCATCCTCGTGCCCAATCATCTCCACCCCTGTTAGCACACAGATCCCGGCTCTGTAAACTTCTGACCCCGGAATAGTTTACAGTCTATAGCTTTGTACCCCATGGCTTCTTGTTTTCGCTTACTATCAAATAATCTCCTCGGATGCTTTCTCCCAAACAGGCTTCATTACTCCTCTTATATTCACTTTACCAATAACCCCCGCCGTGCTGCTAATCTGAAGGAGGAGGTGTGTGGATGCGCTGATTCGAGCGATTTGGAGGCGCAGAATTTTAACCGGGTCTATTTACCTCTATCTGGGAGTTTATTGCCAAACGACTCCTTGGAAAGCAAAGGGAAAAAAACAAAACAAAACGTCTGTAATGAAATAAGGGTCTCGTCTGCTCAACGCGGGTGACGTTCGGGATTTAAATTATTTCATTTTAAGGAATTACAAACAGAAAATGTTAAATTGCCAGGCTCGTATCTCGACACATAACATTTTACATTTAAAGGTCAAAAGACAGGGTTTCGGGCTTCAGTTCGGAAGATTTAAAAGGAAAACGAATCAAATGAAGGAGAATTTGAGTCTTATTCCGCTTTGGTGTTTAGCCTTAAACACGTGCCGTAGTTCCTGAATAAATCTTTATCATAATTCCTTTAAAAGTATCTCCTAGGAAGTCTCCATCATTATCCTTGTCGATAACATACATGTTAATGTATCAATACATTTCCTGCTGGGATCAATCTGTAGGTAATTATATAGACTTAGTTCAATGGATTTGTGAATTTAAATTTTCCAGTACTTAAGGAATCATTTATATTTATATATATATGTATGTATGTTTTTTTTTTTTTTGCAAAAGCAGAATTCACAAATCCATGCAGTAAATATCCAGATATCCATGCATTATGCATTTAAACATTTTAATATTTGTAAGTACTCTTGCAGCTAAATCGTGTGAACGAATCTGTGTAAGAGAACGGATGGTAAATCGGTTGACTGTTCCAGTAACAAATCACAGGGAATTACGCCTGTCAGTCCTGGAGAGATACTGCTTAATATCCTATGAGATCAAGATTTTCATCTAATTCTGCCCTCTAATGAAATCAAAGGCGGCCCTGCCATCCCTTTCCTATTGTCTGAATTCTGTTATCTTCAGATCGGGTTAGCTGCTGCTCCAAATTGCTTGAATTAATGTCACCTTTTGTGTGTGAAAAATTTGTATTTACCTTGAAAAATGGGCACATCTGACAGCTCGTACATCAAAAAAGAGTGGAATAAGACTTCAATACCTTGTCATTTTTTATTTAATTTAACATTTCTGTGAACTGTGAGAGCCAATGCAAATAGAAATATAAGATTGATATATGTTTTATAGCACTGACTCACTTTTAAGTTAATACAATCGCGTGGTTAATCAAACAGTGTGCGTCTATGGGAAGGACAATAGTTATCAACAAATAAATTGCCGATACTTTGATATGGGTGTAGCACACACACACGTACACACACACACTAAAAAGCCAAGCAAAACGACAAATACTGTATTCAATCCACGATTAATTTCCTCTTCTAATTACACACATTGACAGAATTGTTGTCGTTATGGTGTTTCCAGGCTTTCTCCTGCATATTTATTTTTAAAGACTCATTTGTGGCTTCGAACAAGTGAAACCCAAGAACTATGGCTTGGATTTATTGATGGTTTTGCACGAAATCTCTCGTTGTTTCTCTACACTATAATTTCTGGTCAATACCAGCTGCATGTTGGTAAAGATCAGTGCTGGGGGGTCTTCATGTCTATCAGTACGATAACATCTCATCAGACAGCCATTGTAGTGGGGTCCGCAGTTCACCGAATACCCCAATGGTGTGTGAATAACCACAGGGCCGGCACGCTCCCTAACCCGCACCCTGCGCCCCGACTGCTCCAACACGCACCAGCGAGAGAGGAGTCAAGCTGCCGTCGCACACGCCTGTGCTGCTGATCAGGCCTGCGATTCAGCCGCGAAGCCAGAGCCATTACCAGAGGAGAAGCATCCAACGGCCGCCCTGTCAGCGCAGCACTGATAACATATAACTCTTCCCCAGGTCCACAAGGTAGGTCATTAATTGGTTACCTGTTGGGAGTTGTCAGGGCAGCTGCAGGCGATGAACAATTTGTTTAACCAGTTCAGAGTTCACTTAGCAGAGCCCTGATTTCGCAAAGTCCCCTGCTCCGGGGGATTGACTCGTGAAGTGTAACCGTGTCGGATAATCCACGGGCACTTCCTGCGGACGCCGGAAGGCACCGTGCAGCTTTACAAATCAGAGGGTTCGGGGACGGTGCCATATCTGTATTCGGTCACTATGGGGCTCAAGCGGTACCGTTGGCGAGAAGTGATGGGTCTGCGCTTGGTGGGCGTTGGGTTCTAGTCTCCTTTAAAGGACGCCAGATAAAGAGGAAATGAGGTGAAAGGTGATTGTTTTACATGTACTTCACGGTTGCCAGCAATACGGGCTGATGTCGGCGTCTGAGGTGACACCGAATCTGGTTAATAACTTGGAACACATAACAGGGTATCAATATCGGGATGTTAGTGGCCTTTAGTCATGCTTAATTTCACATTATTAGCACAATTTACATTGCTCACTTAAATAAATATAGTGTTGAGACACAAGCGTCATGTTAACAACGCGCTAATCCTTTGCGTTGTGTGTGTATATAAACGCACACGCAGACACACACACACACATATATATATATATATATTATATATATAGGCATACCTTCATATGAATTCATCTCTATTTTTCTGGAATGCCTCACTTATATTTTTGACAGAATACGAATCATTAAAAACTTATTTACATATTCCTGTACTACATATATTTTAATAGTTTTTTTTATTGGATATCTTGCTTTCCTGCCTGTGTAGTCAGACTTGTTTGTGACCGTGTTTTGGAGCAGGAATTTAAATCACGATGTTTCTCATTTGGCACAGACGCAGCCACGCACACGAGGACGATAATCCCGTCCCCTCTTGAAGGGAAATGAAACGGTAAAGCTCTGGCAGATCTGACTGGTCCAGGGATAGGGTTTCGAGTGTGTGCCTGGCGATGAGTCAGGGGACGTCTCGGGCTCCAGTCATCTAACGGCCACGGGAGGACGTCAAAGGCTTTAATGTTTGGGAGTATCTGGGAGGCAGTAGGTGAGAAGGGCTTTAACAGGGCTTTCTCATGATCCTGGCTGACCCGAGCCGCTCCCCACCCCGAGCCCCGGGTTTGGGGGAAACACTTCTCCTCTCAGTAACGCTCGGTGACAGCTGATGCCGCGGTGCAGGCAGTGCAGCCCACAGGTGCTCCACAGATGAACAGAGTGGCTGCCCGTCAGAGGACACGCTCAGACAGCGGCCCCCCGAATCGAAGCAGGCCGGCCCCTCCAAGGGCCGCTCTCACGGATCTCACGCATCTGTGCGGAACAGGCCGATTCCGAAAAAGCAATTACGGCGCGTTCTTGGGCAGATGATCTACTCATGCGACAGGATTGTGAATTAAGCACAAACGGGCTTCCCAAAGAAGAAAGACAGATAAAACAGACAAGATGGGTCACGGGAAACACAATCAATAAGTCCATCACAAACAACACATGGTGCCGCCGCTGCAGGAGTCAATGATTGTGCTTATTTAGATCAATTAAATACATATTTTTAAATGCTGCATTTTTATAAAAGGAGTTCATTTACAGGAACCTTAAACGTTCTCCACTCCCACATTGACATTTAAGACAACGGACGGCGAGATTGTGAAATCGAACAATAACATCGAGTTGTGTAACGGCTCAAGCTGCATTTAAGATGTGCCCCGACTCGCCAGATAACGCAGAGCTTTTTTTTGTTATTGTTTGGCGCTCTAATCATAACAGTCGAGATGTATATTAGAAAAAAAAAAAGCTGGAGATAAAAGGTTAAAGGGTACAAAACTAAATCAGTTTGGTAAGGTTTAGACTCTAATAACTCATTAAGTCTAATAAACTATAACCGATTTAATCTGGGCCTTATCAGTCAGAGATTTCAGCCTCTTCCTTTTTAATTGGCTATTTTGTAATCCCGGTTCCCAGCAGAGCCACTGCTCCGTCTCTCTCTCCAGAGGGTGTGCATAAAATCAGTTTGAAACGGTGTGTCAATTTCTTTCAGAAGTCGCCATCTGGCTGATAGACCCGAGTCTGGGATAATACACTGACCCGGAGAGCCTGCGAAGCAATCATCAGGAGATTTACACAATGTGTTATGACAAATTTATTACACAACACTATCACAGACTTTAATCTTTTCTGTGTACTCTTGGCCTTACCTGAAGGACCTCTACGTTCCCGCGTCAAGTCAGGCTACAATGTCATTTTTTACTGCAAACGTGGACTAATAGTCGAGCACAAATACATTAATCTACCGGCTGCTGCGGACAGTCACACTTGGCACCATGCAATCCACTGAAATTAAGGACAGATAGTGTTATTATTATTATTATTATTATTATTATTAAATCCGTTTGATAAACTACAATCATTTGCTTTTTTAACTCAATTTTGTATACGTTTTTAAATATACATCAGGTTTAGCAGCAAAACCGTGCAGAGAGAAACAAAACAAACACAAATAGGATATTAAAATTAAATTGTTATGCAAGAAAGGAATAAGGCAATCACTGCAAATTATAAAGATAAATGTTTGTCTTAAAACAGCTGTTCCTTAATATGTTTCTTGTCATGATGTGTGACTGAACACAATCACTATTAATTCATTCAAAGCTGTCTGGAACCACAGAACACATCCTTAAAATAGTCTAATTCCTCCTGTACAACATCTTTGAATTGGCGGTTATTAGAAAAACACCAATTGTATCGATTGAATGTATCCTTATCAGTCATGCTGCATTTAAAATTAACTATACTTTAACACACTGCAGATTTAAAATGTTATAAAAAGCTCTGTCATCACATCTGGAGGTGGAAGGGATTCAAATGCAGAAAATATAAAGGTCCAAGTCAAAACTGAGATCTTTTGTTAATATATATATTAGATATTCACTGAACAAAAGGAAAAAGGTCTCTCTCTTATCGAGCAAATGACGAGTTCCATCCGGTTTTTAATTGGACCTGGCACATTAACGGCCGGATTGAGGAATTCTCCGCAAGATAAGTCGAGCGCCTTCCCGAGAGCACATGTGATTCCCCCCCACCTTTCTCTCTTTTTTTTTTTTTTTAAGAGACTGAAATCGTCAAGGGTTTGAGAAGGGTGAGAACAGCTTCAGGGTAAACAAACCTGCTCCTCCGGCTAACTTTCCCACCGTCCCCCTGTCCTCGGCCCTGTTTCTGTAACTAATTGATTTCTTGCCAGTCTGCTACCTTCCACTGATGCCGCGCTTATTACCCTTAAACAGAAGCAGGTGGGCTTCTCGGTAAACACAGCCTCCTTCCCGCTCCGGCCCCCCGGGGAGCCGCGCTGGTGTCACTGCTGAGGAGCTGAGCACCAGCTGATTAAAGAAAACTTTCACTTTCTTCCACAATCAATGGATGAAGGCGAACCCCCATTAACCACTGAGAGAGGCCCTGCAACATGTTCCCGAGGTGCTCCCCAGACACTTCACCCACAGCTCTAATAGTTTTGCTATCGATGTCGTTACCTGGTTGTTTTAAAAGACGATTCTCAGTGTTGTCGGCACCCATTTGGCACGATAACAGCCCCGAAAAACCTTCCTGAAGGTCCGTAATAAACCAGGGCTTAAACCTCAGTTTTTTACAATGGTTTAATTAAATTCAATGGGATTCCCTAAGCCTGAGCGGAAATGCCATTTGCCAATATTTTGCTGCGCTCGGACAGACAAATTAGAATTATTAAATCTTTTTTTTTTCTATACCTGGCCTTTACGATCTTAAAACATTAACCGTGCTTTGCTCAACATGCTTTCTGTGCACCTCGGTCCGCTGTATGATGAGAAACTGCAGAGGGGGCTGTGGAGAACTACGAAGACATAAAAGAACCCCCACTTTTAACAGGAATGCAATTATTTCGTGAATTTAGATCTAATGTTGTAATTATAAATGGAATTTTGACCTAACAGGCCTAGGGCAGCGGCAGTTTATAATGTTAACGCTTATTAAAATAATTTTTCAAAGGACTATGGCACTTGTGGACCTGTTCTATTTTTCTCCCTGTAATATTATCGGTGTCATAAGTCTATATTTATTTCTCAGGCAAGACTAAATCATGCCTTAATAGAATAAGATAAGATGCACCTTCGAAAGGAGACTCTGCCAGGTGTCTGAGTGACCCAAATCTCCCACCACAGTGTATATAAAAAAGGATCATATATTTAATAACTCAGTATTCAGCAGCAGGTTTGCGCGGCAATAAATAAAACGAGCGTTGTAAAATACAATCAGAAAAAAATGTCCTCCACTGCCAAGTCAATATTACATTAATCAAGACACCGGAGGAAGCAGGATGATAGAACACCACAGCAGAGGATCCTGTGCGAACGCAAGCCAGTCGATTGTAAATTATAGAGACATCGCAAAAACATATGGGCGGATTAGAGTTCGCAATATTATTATTAACTTTGATTGCGGGAAATTATTAAACGTATTATTAATTGTCGCATCTTGACACTACAGACACACAAAGGGGGAACACCGATCTGCACGAAAGCCAAAGAAAGGAATTCAAATACGCCACCAAAGTGAGAAGGACTGTCGACCGTTTTCATTTTGATTTCAAGGGATCGAATTTGTGTTGAACTGGAAACGCAATCACGTGGGTTTGTAGTTGTCGAGGTAAATACATTCACAAAGCATACGCCGAATAAAACGCATCTCCGCCGGCCTCACAATCAGTGTAATCCTCATTAACGTGAATATACATATCTGTATCTATTATATATATCTTTTGTAATAAAAACAGGCGCGGGAAGAGGCCTGGGCCGCTGGCGTGACGCCTCCTTTCTCTTCTTCTGTTTTTTTTGTCCCTTGGCATGTTAATTCACAGCAGATCAATCAGGGGCCGTGTTTATTGTTACAAGCCCTATCGGAGAAGTCATCAGTCAAAGTGCTTATGAAATAAAGATGTGCTGATTTTTTAACACAAATGCCAGCTGAGCTGACAATATGCTGCTGGTCTCCGGCTTCATGAAAAGAAGGGGATTCGACGGCCATTGTATCGCCGCCCATTCAGGCCATTGTGTCCCGGCAGAGAGTGTTTAAGGGAGACACCGCCCCTAAAGTGATTAGACACATCTATCTTGGCCTGACAGCTTCCCATTAGGCAGGCGGCTCTCCCGTTTAATTTACCTGGCTTGTTAACAGCTCTCTGTTTGAAGTTGCGGAGAGGAAACTGATTTTCCAGTGTACAGTCAGAGCATTAAATTCCCATCAGATGGCTAAAATTCGCAAATAAATGGATAATTTGTGCCGTGTGCGACGGGCCCCGGGGGAGGCCGATCGGAGAGGTTGTTTAGGGAAGAGATTGATCGGGAGATGCACATGTAGTGGACTGGCTGGCGTCCAGCCGGGGTCTATGACACAGTCCCCCCCATCCCAGTACGTCGCCGTGGCTGCCAGTCCAGGTACGACATGCCTTGGCAAGACAAACACTTAATCATCTCCTGGGTCAGCGCAGTCCACCGTACAGCACCCGGTGCCGGCACCACCGCGCCCCTGCGGCGGCCTCCTGCACAAACCCTGTGTTACTCTGAACAGCTGATCGCATTACCGAAGCGTACGTTTCATTTTCCACCCTTTGCTCAAAGAGTTTCCGTTAGCGCTGACAGCAAACCCACGGACTCTCCTGTTCTTGTGCAGACGGTACCGAGACTTTATTTGAGCAGTGGTGGCAGGCGGCATCAGAGCCCACCTCCACTGTCATGTGACACGCAGCATTTTGTCAGCGGATACATAACTTGCTTTGGATCTGACTAATATCAATAATAACATAAAAAGCCACCTCTCCCACCCTCCGACTGTAAAAACAAACAGCCCCAACCGTCCGGGCCGTAATGGGGATGTGCGCTGGAGCTTGTGCGCCGTGTGCTTATTGTTATCAATGAAAGACAATAATGTGCCCCATTAAACCCCTATTCATCCTCGGCCTTGTTTCCTGGGCTGACATTGCCATGATTTGTGGCGCCTGCCATCAAATAACATCAATGCGCAGCACAAGTGTACGAGGACGCCGCTCAGGGTGATGTGAAGCAAACGTCCAGACGTACCGTACGGCACAGCACTGCCAAAGACGAGGGCGTACCTTGGGTCACTACGCACTGCAAACTGGGTCAGCGGTGGACAAAGAAATTAAAGGACCGGTGGAGAGAACTGGACAAAAACAAACAATTCTTCACAAAACAGACTGGATAGGATCCTTGGATCACATAGTTATTAATGGACACCAAACGAACAAGATGGGGCGAATGGCCTCCTCTCGATTGGACAGTGTCGTATGTTCTTAAAACAAATGTGGGCCTAATGCCTGAATCCAGAGGCAGGTCAAGATGCTGTCGAGAGGCGAATCGGGGGTGAAAATGCATATGGATGGATGCGTTGTGGTGAGAGAGTAATGCTGGCCTCGCCTCCTGGCCCACCGGTCCAAACGCAGCTCGTATTCAAGACGAGCAAAATGAAAATGTGAGTTTATTTTGCACAAAACCCTGTGAGAAACTGTCAGGAAGTCATCCACGTCCTGCGGCTCCTATCTATTACTCATATAACTAGTGAACCCATGAGGCATAAAATTACTGAATTCACAAGGTGATTTATGAATTTTTCTACCGACAGCATTCAAAATATGCAGCCGACTCTGTGAGCTGAGGGAAATCACTAACCTCTCCTGGACATCCAGGGGTTTAAAGGCTGCGGAAACTCTGAGAAAACAGCCGGTCAGGCGCGGTCCACAATAAACAAATAAGAGGGGAATCAACGCCATGGCTGTTTATTGTACGGAAAGTCATTTTTGCCAATCTCAGATTTAGTAGCCCTGATGACAATGCATTCCTGTAGAAGGGTCCGAGTAATACACACTCCGCAAAATAATAAATAAATAAGTGTGAAAACTATTAATTCGTCATATTAAGTTGACTGTATTCATGCGCTGTGGTGTCACTTGTGTGTGACGGCGGTTTTAAGGATGCTGTTCCCAAATAAGACCAAACTGTGGAGAACTTGTGATCACTGAGTCGATGCAGATTAATATCTAAGCAAGTTTTAATGGAGGGAAGATGACAACAACAACAGAAGAGTCCACAGTCATCCTCATTCGTCACAGAGCATCACAGGTGCTGACCGTCTGAAACCACCGGGCCCTTTCACACAAGGTGTCGCCTATTTCCTGACCCAGAACGAGGCTCCCGGACGGTCATTAAGCCCCGTTCTTCTGCAAAACACTTTATCAGCGGCACCATCTGACAATGACAGAATTAAATGCAAGGCACTGCGTCAGTGAGACTCAGCACTTTTAAAGTAGGCCTTCGCCTCAGTCCTCCAGAGTACCTCTCTGTGGATCGCAGCGCTATATTTGAGCTATATATCCGAGTTTGCCATGCAGTCACATGATGGAGCGCGGAGCTATCTGGGGCACCCGGGAACACAGCCTGCCTTCAGAGAGCGACACGGAGCCCCCGATGCTGCCGAGACCCCGAGCCCATTACAGTGACAGTGCTGAAACGGTGCACAACAGGTCCGATAATAATGTTTGAGTTCCACACAAGCACCGACAATCTATATATTTCCCACTTCCCAGGTAATCAGAGACAAAAATAGGTTTTAGTGGCCAAGGGTTGGAGTCTGAGGCACGAGGCACTTTAAAACACTGCTTCACCACAACGCCGGGGCGCAAAACCTTCCGGATGCGAGTATTTGGGACCCTGCGTATCTAATCATGACAATGAATGAGGGAGGCTGCTCTGGCACACAAACAGACACACAGACACACGGACGCTGGGCTCCTCTCTGCCTCGTTCACAATCTGGGATTTCACTGCCGTTCCTAGTCGAAATGCAGGCAATTTCCATATATTTAACCTCACATGGCAATTTAACGGGCTCAACTTTGCCTGATAATGAATGTCATTTTATCTAAATCTGCTCTCATCTATGTGTGTTTGTATTCCCCCTCGTCCCCACAGTTTCGTCCGCAGCTCACAGATTGTGTAGTCGTGGCGGTTTGTATCCCTGTGCTCCGGGATTTCCTCCCCGTCCGCCTCGGGGACATCTCTCTCCAGAAGGTGGACTCCTGCCCTCGGACCGAAGGCCAGGGATGTCAGTCTGAGGTGAAAAGGTACAAGAAACTAATGCATGTTTTTGACATTGTCGTATTTTTCCTCTTCTTTTCCATTTTGTCCTTCATCTTCTATGTGTATGTGTGAGAAAGAGAGAGAGAGGGAGAGAGAGAGAGAGAGTGCGTGTGTGTGTGAGTATGAGTATGTGTGTGTGTGTATGTGTGTGTGTGTATGTGTTTTAATAAGCTTCAGGTGAGTAGAAAACCTTCTGGAGGAGTGTGACATAGTGATTGTGTGTTTTCGTCCTGTCGGCAAGTTTCCCACACGACACATGGACTCGGTGTCGCGGTCATGTGACAACGATGGCACATCCTGACTGCAATCCTGGACACCGCCTTCCGGTACACACATGAATAAAGCACACCGGCACCACGCACAGGACCCCTTAATAAAGCACAAAGGTGTTTGTACTGTTTGTGTAACAATATCGCCACCTTTCACTGAGCGACAGAGAGCGACTGGGAACCGAATGAGAGGGATTAAACTCCATTAGAGGCAGGAGCCGTGAGAGCCGGGCCATTGATAAAACGCAGTAACAGGTGTGTGAAAATCAGCACCAAGACAGCAGTTAAAACATTTTGCTGGGATCCATAAATCACAGTGCTAGTATTTCACTGTCATACCGGAGCCCTCTGCCCCGCGCTGATAAATAGCCTCACAGTCTGACAACTGCTGTGGAATCATTCAGATCGCGAGAGGGAAAACGCTAAATCTGACATTATGGAGTGTTGAAAGGAAAAATGTCTGTTTTCATAACCTACCTCGGCTATAATAAATACTGAGAACTCACATTAACTTCCCCTTAAAGGCACAATATCCTCCTTTGTGCTGTCGTGGACAGGTTAGATTTAATTAGCAAAGCTGGGCCTGTTCTTTCTCGCTCTCTCTCTCTCTTGAATCACAGGTTCATTTGAGGCACAAGCTTTGGCACACCGGTGGTCTGCTTATTGTGTCTTGCTTTCGAAAACTATCGCCTGGGCAAGGATACACTGAAGTATATATATCGTCTTTTACCTGCGCAACAAAATAACATAAAACACGGAACTGCATTGTGGTTCAGTCCTGTCTCCCATGATGCCTCACTGCACACAGTGTGTCAATACGTGCTATTTTACAAGGATCGAACGCCTGTCATGTGTCTTTCACGGCACAGACCTCCAGACACATAACTTATTTTTTAATGCACACATATTACTTATAGAGTCTGAGCACTAACAGACCTGCAAGGCAGAGCGTGTTTTGTATACCTCGAAGGGGAGTATGATATAGCACAGTCTTCATGGCAAATTACCGAAATCCTCGAAAACCTACCAGAGGAAATCTAATAGCTCATTTCATTTCTTAACTCTGATCAGCGTGAAAGGACTGTCAGCTTTTTTCTCTTTTTCATGGGAATCTTCTCTTTCTTTTCAGCATCCAAATTTCTTTTGAGCAGTTCTTCATTTTCGGTCTCAGACACATTTCCCTGCATGTCCACGGTATGTTTAGTCAGATGTACTTGGTTGCCCCCTTTCTATAAAACAACACAGAAGGCCTTTAAAAACGTATATCATTAAGCTTACATAATTTACATCATGAAATCTACTTCAAGATATCTTCTTAAAATATTATCTGGCATCGCCTGGTTTGGCTTCATGCTTTTCTCACACGCAATGTTCTCTACCGTTCTAGAAAAAAATATTACATTCTTAATCAGCGCGCTTTAATGTGCTAATTTTCTGCAATTTGAAGCAACACACTAAAGGCAAGAGCTAATTCATTTATAAAAATGAAAATCTCACTATCTGTTCACCTTTAAGTAATATAATATCAACATTGTGATTATATGAAAAGCTACAATTAAGGCGACCAAGGCAAGACCAAAATGAATTTAATTACAACAAATAAGTGAGCGAATAAATATATCTGCGGTTAACTGTCTATTTTTGTTCACGGAGAAGGAAAATTAGAAAAAATTTTAAGTGTACTCAGGGCTGTCATCACACAGACTTTGTGTTAACGTACCGCCGCGCCTCACCGCCGAGGAATGTCTCTCCTGCCAGCGGTGCTTTTCAGCATGCGAACGGGAGACAGCAATTCCTTTCATCGGGAGTCCAAAAATATATTTTGAATCCAGACAAGCAGTGGCAATGATGTCAGGAATATTTGCACTTGCTACTTCTGAATATGCATCATCCACACCAGTCTGATTGGTGACGTTCGTCTCCCAGATTCAATTACACGTCGTGAGACAAAGGTGGGTCCGTTTCACAGAGAGGCCTTGAAGACTCGAGGAAAGTGTCTCTTTGTATTGGAGAGGGCGATTATAGGCCAGGCCATGTGCTTGTTGTTGTTCTTTGGATTTTGATGAACATATAATAGGCGCACTCCATCAGTCCCGGCCTCCACAATGAACTCCTCAGAGAGGTGGGGGAGGGGAAGCACATGGCAGATATTTGGGGGATCCCCCACAGCGGGACGCCGTGGTGATCCGTCATCAATCAGCGCGTTGACACCAGGAACGTGGAGTTTCTCTTTCGAGCGCCGCCACCTCGTCGGGATGCCACGCGGTGAGAAGCGGGGGCTGCTAGTCACCTGGAACCACTCCCCAGCGCCTCAAGACGGCGGGGGGGGCTATTAAGCAGTACGGATCGCTGGCAAGGGTCTGTCAACTCCACATACAGCGAGAGGGTCTGAGCGCCGCTGCTGCCAATGGGTTGATCAAACAAAGAGAAGGGCAGAGAACAAGAAAATAAACACCAAAAAAAAGGTAAGAATAGATGTGCGGATAGTTCTCATCTCCAGCTCTATAGAAACTATCAAAACCACGATAAAAAACACCAATTCCGCAACGGTGTGCATTTCTGTTTTGTTTGTGAAGACTTTCAGCATCTCAACACTAACAAGCAGGGATAATAAGAGTGACAGTCATACTTATAGAGGAGGACTCCTCCGATGTGTTAAGCTGGCAAAACAAGGCAGTATACAGACTTAGTTCTCATTATCAGAGGAGCAGGAATGTTATTAAGGAGGCTGGGTGGGGGGTGAGAGAGAGAAAAAAGGAAAAAGGTTCTGGGGAAAAAGAAGAAGAGGGTTTTTTCTTTTTTCTTTGTCTGGCATTACCATACATTTGCATCGCCATACTCTCACACTCCCGGTCAGATTGATCAACACAGACAGCGCACGCAGACCCGTCCCGAGACCGACGTTTACACTAAGTGGCGCTTAGATAGTTTCATATCGTTTCTGATTAAGGGAGAGGTCTGGAAGGGCCTGATTGGTCCGAGGACATCATAGGTCCGATGGCATCAGGGCCTTTCAACCTGGCAGCTCTGGCAACTTAAATCAAGAGCGCCTTCGCAATCGTCTCAAGGTTTCGGACCAATCAGTCAACGTACATGAAATGTAAGTAAATCAAGAACCCGGTGAGATCATTTAATCTGTGTGTGTGTGTGTGTGGCACAGGCGCATGACAACAAAATTGATTAGTGAAAGAAATTTGATCAGGCTAAATCCTGTCAACTCCTCCACGCGCTGTGATGTACCGTTATCTCAAATAACAAGTTAAATCCCCCTTAAAAACAAGTCTGCCAGACATCCGCGCCGCTCGTATCAAGCTTGTATCCAATCGTACCTCTTTTTAGGAGGAGCTTCTGCTACCTGCAACTGTTTTAGAGACTTGTATACAGTTTAAATCAAATACAGTTTACATAACAAGATGGGCAACTGATGTGAAGCAAGATTAATATATGTATATAGAAAGAGAGAGAGAGAGAGAGAGAGAGAGAAATGGTTTAATTGTGCTAATCTCTTGCCACTCGGAGCAGAGAGACAGGAAGACGAGTGCCAGGTATCAGTGCCACACTCGTACGGGAACTTTCAGCCAAGCGGAGACATGCAGAAAGCCAGCCAACGCACAGTTTTAGTGAATGATTAATACTGTACATGAAAGGTGATGCAAATTAGCGCCACAGACACCGTTGGCTGAAAGCTGTCATCGCACGTCCAGAGACGGAGAAACGCTGACTCAACGAGACGCGCGGAGGCTGCCGGAGCCCGGCCCTCCCTCTCGGAGCGGGGAAAGGGCACCGCAATGTTATCGAATGTTTGACACAGTGGTTTATAATCTCATGCGTTTCCCGGCCTGGCACAGACACAAACACGCTTACACACATCCAAGACACTGCCGTTTGTTTCTCTTTTCTTTCTAATCACTGCTCTGCTGCGGTTCGGTTTCGGTGTGTTTTTATGTTTCTAACTCCTTTGAATTAAATTTTGTATCGGTTAATAAGAGACACAAATGTGCCGTCCTATAAAGGGTATCAACGTATGCTAATTGAAGCAGGGTTATGCTAATTAAACCTGGAGTCACTCGCCCCCTGGGAAATGAACGCTGATTTTCACCCTTTCTGTGGGCATCTCCACCATATGATGCCACTGTCAGCGTGCGGCTGCCAATCGCACACCATTGCCCTCCGAAATAAAAAACGCAAGTCAGAAACTGAGTGATTGTGTGCAGCTGTGTGAGATTTATATATATATATATATCAATGTTTCTCAGATGTTTGATATCTACACACATTGCTTTCTTGACATTTAACCATCGTTTGGTGAGAAAAACTGATTTTCTTTTTCTAAATCAATCACATTTCCATTTCAAACGTATTTTTAATAAAGCAAGCCAACAGGAAGATGAGGTCATTCTCAGCATCTTAAACCTCTTGATAGAGGTGCGGTTGTGTCCATAATTATTAGCATAACGGAGAAACGATGGCTATGATATAATAAAATTAACTGCTGAGCATAAAATTCTTTGTGTAGTCAAATCTCTTCTAGTACACCTCTCGCTTTTGCTCTCCCTCTTCCTCTCTCCCTCTCCCTCTCTCTCTTTCTCTCTCTCTCTCCCTCCCCCTCCCCCTCTCTCATTATCTCGCCGTTTACATCACAACCACAGGACAAGAATGTCCGTCATCTCCACGTGTCCAGAGTCACGGTAAACACAGGTGATGCTGTTGAGCGATTCGGTGAATCCAGCAATCAACGCCATCCCGTATGAGAGGAGATCCTGTCATCCCGCCTCCAAAATTACACCCCCCACCACCCGGATGAGGCCCGACATTGCGGCAGAGACATATGATCCATTTAGGGATTATTTGCTACTGTCAATTGATAATTACTCATACTTAACCTTTTCATCTCGATGCAGTACGGAGGGCTGATTTAATAAAGGATTTCTCCCTTTTCGCTGCCTGCTGAAAAGCCAGGCGCATGTCCCGTCATCCTCAGATTATCCTCTGTCCGTAAAGAGTAACACAGGTGACTTGACAGTTACAGGCTTATCGCCGCCCGCCTGTACAAATCACATCCCGCTTCCACACTGTAACTTTCTTTTTTTTTTCTCCCTTTCTCTCCCTTTTACCTTTTTGCTGTATAAGGCTCTGCAAATCCTTGACAGCTCATATGTCAAGGGAGATTCTTGAAGCGTTCTTCTCTTTTTGAAGCACGGGGTAAGTATTTAATTAGTTGACTAATTGTCTGAGTAATTGGGAGACAACTCAGCTCAAAGAGTAATCAATCTGAACAGGGCTGTGTTATATCACATCAAAGAATCAGTAATTAATCCTGTTGACTGTAGGATGTTCAGTAGCTTTTGGCTCGTGTGACGGTTGCATGGATGGATTTGTCTGCTCACAGAGCGCAGACGGAAGCGGGGCAGGGACGTCTCGCCGATGATCGCGTGACAGGCTGCGTTTACATCTCAGCCAATTAACACTGAGCACAACGAAGGATTAAAGAGCAGAAAAGCACGGCCTATTGTTACTGTTATAACGAATAAGGACTGTTGAACTGACTGAAATGTATTGTAAAGGCACACAACGTTAACACAGTGATCTGACTGCATGACGATTTGGATCGAGCTGTTCAAAACACTTGTGTTTCACTGAGCAGTAAAAACAATGCTTTATTTCACACAACCCGGTGCCACACAGGCTGTTTAAGTTACGCGCAAAGGGTGAGTCGTGTACGTTCAATATTTAATAAAGCTAAGGGAGATAAGCGCACCACTGAAATGGCAAACAGTAGGAGCTGACAAACCAAATCACAGCCTCCTGAGGGGATGACTAGGGCTTTGCAGCTCTGGGTTAAAGTGCGCGCGCACACGCACACACAGACACATGCAGACAGACACACGCAGTCACATGTCCACACACACGCAGTCACATGTACACATACACGCACACGCAGACACGCACAGACATGCACAGACATGTACACACACACACACACGTACACACGCAGACACATGCAGACAGGCACACGCAGTCACATGTACACACACACACGCAAACACACACAGGCCCAATTTAAGGCCTAACAGCAGCTTGAACTCAAACCCTGCAAACACCAACATGTCAAGCTAAGCCTGGATAAAAATCCACACCCAACTGTTTTCTCAGCAGAAAAGCAACTCCATCCCTAAGGAAAGCTTAGACCACACCCTAATGTCATCACTTCACCTTCTAATACGCAATTGAGCTAAATAACCAGAGGAAGAAACCATGTGACTGGTTTCATGTCTAGAATAATTTCCACGCACAATAACACCTTTATCACCTGGAAGAGACGGCAGCAGCACTTGATTAAGGAGACCTGGAAAGGGTCGGGGCCTCGGAGATCTAATGCCAGGCACCTGGTCCCGGAAAAGCCCCAGGGTCGCATCTTTCTGGGGTTAACTGGGGCATTCAGCAGCTCTGGGGCAACTGACAACATGGTTTAGGGCAAAACCCTGAACATCAGAGAGCAGGTGTGTCTTGAATTTTCCTTCAGTTGATTTGAATACAGTGTAAACGTTAATTCCTATTAATCTGATCAATATCTCACACACACACACACACACTGTGACAGACAGACAGATATACACACACACACACACACACACTAGGGGCAGATACACATCCTATCACCCACAATGAGCTCACTCTTCTCTGTTTGTGTTTGTGAGCTACCCTTCTGTTGCAGCAAATATAATAGAACAATAAAATCTACTTTTATGGAGCAAGAAGACCATATCTGAAAGTTGTTTGTCTTTTTTATTGTAAAGTATGTGAGATGTGTTTAATAATATATGTCAGGCATATGGATAATTCACACACACAATGAGGCGCAGAGTGTGGCGAGTGACTTGGTCTCACAAATTGGTGTTAAATACTTCCTGAACAAACAGCTAGCACACACAATTTGTCACCTTGATACATTCGTTAGATTGGACTAGCATCAAACGACTAATTGAGATAATGAGTCATGATGGGTCTTTACTCCTGTGGAAAAACAGGACAGAAAAATATATACAAGACTTCACCACACATGAACTTTGTTTAGACTTTGTGGACATCATGAAACCATCATGAAACAGGAGTTATCTATGAAAGCCAGTGTCCGAGCAAATAAACAACTCTCGTCTCAGCACTGAGTTACCTTTTCTGACTAAAGACCCATACAGACGTCCCATTAGCCCCTATTTCCATTCCATACCTTTGGCGTTGTGCGACGGGAGCTCACGACAACTTCCCGCCAATAAGTGTGATCTATAAGCGATCTGAAAGGGTTCGACTTGACCGCAAGGAAGCCACAGTGATAGGAGGGCCCCGGGAGGTCTTGGCCAGGGAGGACCGGGCACCGGGCCACAGGAGGAACGCAACTTGGATTTGAGGTGCGTGCAGAAACACCATCCTGGTCTGTTTAGTTGAATGATAGCCGGACAAAGACCGTGACGATAGTGATGCTGTGTGTGTGTGTATGCGTGTGTGTGCATGATATTCAACTGTAAGTAAACATCAGAAGAAGACGTGGTTGAGATGAAACTGTTCTATAGACTGAGTGATGTACCTCAGGCACTGAAAGGTTGAACCTTTAAAAAAAGGAATTACATTAATAGCATTTAATAAGCAGGTGTAACAACACTATGTCTAAGTGGATAATGGTGTTGATTCGCTTTTTAAAATCTATCAATATTTTATTCTTCTGCAGAACTACAATAAGAGCTCGATCATTTTGGGATTCTCTCTCTCTCGTGCGACTCTGTAGGTAGGGCTCTGTTTTTGTCATCAGCCGCGCATCAATGTGAATATTGTCTCTGTGGGACAGCAGCCGGCGCCGCTCCACTGTGTATCTCATTAGCAGCGGCCCGGACCCGCCCCGCTCTCCACAGCGCTCTCCACCGCGCCGGGCAGCGGCCGAGCACAGACGCCCCCTTCTCTCCGGGCCGTCACACCTCAGCGGGCCTGGAACAAGCCGGCAGTCAGGCCCGGCAGGAGCCAAAAGCCACCCTGAAAGACAGACGGGGGGGAACCCCTCCATGGCCACAAATCACGTCTGAGCAGCCCCCCCTCTGCGGCCGCACCGGCAGGGTTCAGGGGCAAAGCCTCCGCTGGGACGGTACCACACACGCTCTCGCACAGCAGCCCCCCACCCCGGGGCCTGCCCTCGCACACGCCACCACAAAACCCTCATCTTGTCCAAATAAGTTATCATTCTTTATGGGCTGGACCCTCATAAAAATACAATTTAAAAAAAGTTACAGCGTCGTGTGCAATCGGTCTCTCTTGGCTTTTTCCTTGCTTTTCCCTCCCAGACATCGTAGACCTTGATGATGTCGACACAGAGAAAGAGAGAGAGAGAGAGGTCAGGTCCTCCCTTGTTTTACACAGCCCCGATTCCCTCTCTCCATGATTAGCCAGCAGTGGTTGAAGCCGCTTGCCAAGCTAAGACTTTTTAACCTCCGTGGGGAGTTAGCATAACTTCGACATATCCTATTAAAGAATTATTATCTGGTGTTTTCTCGGGCACCGTGCCGACGGTATCTTTTCTTTTCCACTGCCTATCTGGGGACTCGCGTATCTCGCGCAAGGTTATGCAAATATTAACGTGGAACATCAACACAGGTTGGAACCGTCGATTTCTCGCCGGCACAGCGGACGCACACCAAGAAAGGCGAAATAAATCCTCACGTCCTAAGTGTTTTTATGTTCCGCCAAAATCTAAAAAACGATCGCACTGAACAGAGCGAGGGGGAAAGAATCCACCCCGGTGTCCCTCGGGAGAGATTCATCACCTACAGCCTTTAATTGCTTTAAAACCTTTACCGATGAGTTCCAATGAAAACAGGGTCCTGGAAATAGCTGTTATAACGTTAACAACAGTTTCTAAAAACAGAAATAAGTTACAATATAACTGATCTGGTGTGTGGAACCATAATCGCCGTACAGTGGATGTGAAAATCGGACATTAAAAAACGCCGCTAGTTGACATACATACTGTAAACCCATCCCAGGACACAAGAGTTCAAAGGTACACAAGGGTTCATCCGGTTGACCCTTAACTTGTAGGTGATCCAGTCCACCAATCTCTGCATTTCACACTTCATATCAACACAAGCTTCCTTCCTCCTCTGTTTACAGGAGGTCTATTCCCCTCCCACGTCTGAGAACCAGAACCGTAATGAAAAACTGACAAGTATTTTTAAAATCCCTTGTTGTGTTGAGGTTTTAATTAATTTTCTAACAGATAAATGAGACAACTCCTGCATCCTGCCTGGGTTTTCAATTGATGGAGGAGGAGGAGGAGGAGGAAGAGAGCTGTATCTCCCTCCCTCTCTAGAGACCAGTTCTCCTGCTTAAGTTGGAGAATTAAAAAGACCTGAATTAGTATATCAGCCAACTTTATTTAGACGGAAGAAAAGCACCGACACCCCCTGTATGCAGAGCCTCCCCAGTGGCCTATATAAATTTGCTGCACAAGATAAAAGAACAAATTCAGTTATTGCCTTGTGTTTTATTAAAAGCAAGGTGTTATTTATCAAAACGCAGCCTGCAAGGTACCGATTTAAAATGCGATTTTCTTGTTGAATATCTACTGCTGAGAATAAGCAATAGCTAGTTGACAAAGTAGGTTTCGTTTTATCTCGACATCCACACCAGATGTTAAAGTCCACAGTAATCAGTAAAACAGTAATAATAATAATAATAATAATAATAATAATAATAATAAAACAGCTCAATAGTCTTCAGTGCTTTAATATATTCTGTAATTAGTCGCCACATTTTTCTCGTTTCAACGGTTCGGTGTCGTAAGTGAATTGCACAGTATTTCCCGTCAAAACCCCAAAACTCCCGGACAACAGGGCCCGACTCGCCTGACTGTCACTTTGACTTAGCGAAGTTTCTGCATCTTCTCCGGAGTGATTGACAGACAGCGGATAATGTCATTTCCATGTATGTATTTCTCTAACCATGTCATTGTGGAGGCCTCCATCTGATCAGATTAAGCAGATATTGAAAAAAGAAGAAATGTAGGAGAGAGAGAGAGAGAGAGAAAAAAGAGACACGGACTGAGATAAATATCATTCGACTGGAACTACAGATAAGCATCTCAGCGCGAGATTAGAAGAAATAATAATACAATTATATATATATATATATATATAAACACACACACACACACACAATGTGCTTTACATACATACAATCTGCATGTTTGTATTCCATAAAACCAATATAGAAGTCAGGTATCAATGCTCACATGTATTGGGGTAAGAGAGTTTGGTTTGTGTGTGTGTGTGTGTGTGTGTAGGTGTGCGTATGCGTGTGTGTGTGTGTGCACGTGTGTGTAAACGTGTGTGTAGGTGTGTGTGTAGGTGTGTGTGTGTAGGTGCGAGTGTGTAGGTGTGTGTGCGTAGGTATGTGTGTGCGTAGGTGTGTGTGTGTAGGTGTGTGTGCGTAGGTATGTGTGTGCGTGTGTGTGTGTGTAGGTGTGTATGTGCGTGTGTGTGTAGGTGTGTGTGCGTAGGTGTGTGTGTGTAGGTGTGTGTGCGTAGGTATGTGTGTGCGTGTGTGTGTGTGTAGGTGTGTATGTGCGTGTGTGTGTAGGTGTGTGTGTGTAGGTGTGTGTAGGAATGTGTGTGCGTGTGTGTGTGTGTGTGTAGGTGTGTGTGTGTGTGCGTGTGCGTGTGCATGTGTGTTTCAATCTTTCCGGTGTACTTTATTTTGCGTCTATATTTCACATCACTCCAGCCCATCACAACTACACAACCACCACACTCGTTATATCCCCTGTGAATTCTTTCTTCCCAGTCCTTCACCGAGATGAAAGTCCCGGTCAGCGTTCGTGAAGATCACCACACAGTACAAGGGCATTTCTCCGCCCTACATACACTTAAAGACGTCCTATAATTTAATTAATTCCTTTATAATAACGCCTCTTATTAGTCATAAAAAAGTATCCACATAACTAGAGAAATCCTTAGGTGAGACTAAATGAGTTACAACATTTCCATTTCTGCCGGCAATATAACAATGCGCACCTTGACAGCACAACACTGCACCTTCCCAATTAACATACTATCATCTAATCTTTATGCTGGGATAATACTTAGGCCAATTATTGCCTGCTTGCTTTACGTCAATCTCAGCTGTCTGAACGAGGGCCTGGAATATTTCCAGGGAGGTGGGTTTGAACACAGTAGTTTTTTACAGTCGACACAGAAAGAAAAACATCTAATCTAATCAAAACACCAAAACGAAATCAGGATAGAAGTGAAGTAAATGGGCAGACAGTGGAGAAAATTAAAGCAGAAATTAGAAGAGATTCCCTTTCTTTCTTTCTCTCTCTCCCCTTATAACTGTGTCCACTGCCAGACTCGGGCCTGACAGATTGACAGATCAGGTTAATAAGTGCTTTCCTCTCCTCCTAAAGGCTAATTAAATATTAATCCACTAGGTGAGGTCAGCAAAAAATAACAAACAATCGGCAGGATGAAATTCATTTAATTAATTCTCCAGTGTAGGTTTCTAAACCATTTGAATTCCCCAACGCCTCCGAACAAGACTGCGCCGCGCGGAGAAATGAGATCCTCTTTGTTTTTTAAGGCTGGCTTGCTCGCCCGGCCCGAGTTATAGCAAATGTTTAATGCTACCTCTGACCCGGGTTTCAAACGTCCGCACAAACTAATTTCTGCGCCGGGCAGTGGACATTCATAAAACTCACCTCCACTCAAACATTGACCAAGAGCTGATTAGATGACCAGCCGTTTCATCTCTGTTCCAGGATTTTGTTGCTCGACTTTATATTAACATATAAAGTCACCACCTAAATACACTTCTAATCGATTTGTTTTGTGTCCTCTGATTAACGATGTCATAATTATTCTGATTGAGAGAGGGTTACCACTAAGTCACATGACTGTGATTCACACCCTCTGAAACTCAAGAGATTTAGTGTGGTAATCTGTATTATTTATTCTTCTTATTATAAAGTTGTCTGTTAAAACTGTATTATCCTGGCTAAGCTGTGCAGTGGATACAGGACCTATGAATCATTTAACTTTATAAAACCCAATTAACAATTAAGCAGGGAGACGGGTTCAATCTGCTCACAAATCACATCAAGAACGATCCCTTGGTGTTTCAAAAATAACAAAGCTGTGTGTGCGCGGCAGTGTGAGTGTGGGAGTGAGTGTGTGTGTGTATGTGTTTGTGTGCGTGAGTGAATGTGTGTTTGTGTGCGGTAGTGTGTTTGCATGTGTGTGGGAGTGTGTGTGTGTGTGTGTGTGTGGGGGGGGGATTGTGAGTGTGTGTGAGTTTGTTTGTGTGTGTACGCTGATATATGTTTGTATTAAAGTAACTTAAAAAGTGTTATTTAAAGTTATACTTGATCAGAACAAGCAAAACAATTGCTTAATAGATACACAATGCATCTCGAACAGGGCGATACAACATGTGCAGTCCCTACAAAACAGGCATCCCAGACCACCGTCTCTCCATCCATCTAAACACAAAATAGCTGTGTGAAAGTCTCTTCTACATAGAAATGCTTTCATGTCGTTTTGCTTAATTCTATTATAATTGGCCTCTGTCTGTCACAGTATCAATATGATCAGGATGTTCTATTGCTATAATGAAGGCAGCTGTCGAGCATTTGTCGCATGAACCGATAAAACAACGCAGGACTGCAGACCAACACTGAGGCAAGGAATCGGAGACAGAAAGGGTTTACTGTCGACCAGTTCAGAAAACTAGTCACTGCTAAACGTATATATACACACTATATAATATATCTCCATCTGAGAAAATTACCGCTGCTGTCAATAGCACAAATATACTTCTGGCAAAATATCTATAGATGAGGCGTGTTGTTGACAGCTCGTGACCCCATTGTTGTCACCGCTAATGGTTCGGCTAATTTGCCGGTGATTAAGGGTGTGTTGTCTAAGTGCTCAGATGAATCTGCAATCATGTTTTTATTTTTCTGACGAGACAGAGGGAAACAGAGCGCGGTCCCCGGGTGCCCAGAGTCCCACTGGGGCGCACATTACATCACTTGGCGACAGAGACCAAATCAAGCACATTGATGGAGAAGAAAGCAACAAATTATACAGTTTCTTCCATCAGCCACACTCCACAGTGCATCTGTAATCTGTGGCATTACATCATAATACAGTAGATGTTCTTAGAGAGTGTGGACTCTATAAAACCTCTCTGTTTGTGTAGCTGTTTGCAGCACATTTATTACTTCCTCAGAAGCTGGGAGGTACAGTCTGTGACACTGAAATGTCACAGTCACTGCAGTGGAGTGTTTCTGAAGCCCCCATCTCAGCTTTTATAAATAGGGGGTGATCTTCCCAGCACCCCCAGTCACCAGTTACTGGGAACTTCATTTAGGATTCAATAACCCCACATAAGATCCTCCCTAAGCTTACAGTCGAGAGAAAGTCACGTTTCTGCCGAGAACACGCCTCTACGTTTTCACTTCACAGTCAGACGTCAAACCGAGCGGCGGCGGAGAGCCAACGCTGAGAAACACAACGGAGCCCAATTAGACGAGCGTCTAAAATAAAGCTTTCCCCCCGAATGTGCGGGGATACGAAGCGCTCTGCGAACTGTAATCGTCCTCCGCCTCGGCCGTCGCCATAGATTCAAACCCCTCGGCTGGAGGAGGTTTGTACACAGCCGTCTATAATCGCAAGCCCTCAGGACTACTTCCAGCCCGGTGGGCCGTCTCGGCAGCCCTCCTCACTCCTCATGTAATTGGACCCTGTGTGAATGCGAGGAGGTGAACATCCAACGCACCCATTTACACCTCTTAACTGGTAGCACACCTTCTCAGTGTAAATGTCAATATAATTTAATAGATGTGGCCGGGGACCAAATAAGGGAGTCTGGTGCCCGTGCTTGTGACCTCGGGCTCCGGACTCTGGAGCGGGGGGCTGTGGGTGTCTGCTTAGAAATATAATAATAGTAATGAGCAGAACAGTAATACTGAGGTTTAAAAAACACTACAGAGAACCTGATTGTTACCCAGCAGGAGAAATGGATACAGTGTTGAATAGTAAGACAACAATACGTCTAAGGTGCTATAAAATAAAACACAGAAGCAAAACAAACCAGACACAGTTGTGTGGCACAGATTCCTCGGTGACAGTTTCATTGCTCTGCACGGGAACATTAAAGATATTTAAACTCATTTCAACTCCCAAACATAAGCAACTTGTTCAGAGAAACTTTCACAAAAAGAGACAAAGCAGAGTGAAGCAACAGCTGAAATAAACAACAAACCCACCTCCCGGTTATCAATCGTGGTCTTTTAAAGGTCTATTCATTGTTTTATAACCTATAAGGTAGTATAACATGAGCAAGTCCAGAGAAAAATTTGCTATTATGGTTTTAATATCAAGCAAACTCGATCAAATGAAATCAGAAATGCGTGCAGAGAAAAGTTGTGCACTTGAACACTTATACATTTATTTTTAAGTAATTCTTTCCATTTTTATCAGCGCAACACTATATGCAAGAAGCCTAATTCAAAATGAAAACTCACAATACTAAATGTGTTGGTATGTTGTGTAAAACAATGCAAACGTCATTTAGGAAGCTCAGATGGTTATTGTTTTCTGCTCTCAGAACTCGGAGGCACCCGGTTAGCAAACATATTGACAGACGCTGAATTCACTCGGCTTTTCACAGAGGAACCTCAGACACGCAGATTGAAGGTGAGGCTGCCAAGCACGTACTGTACAGAGTGTTTAAAATAAAAAAAACTGGATGAATCTGCTTATTAATCTCAGGATCATAACAGGTGAGAAAAATATGCTGAAAATTGGCATGTAAACTTTAAAGATTATCACTGTTTCATACCATTTCGTCTTCACACTTTCTGATAAGACACCAACGCACAGACACCTTGATAATTACTCATCCTGAACACACAGAATGATGTGTAAAAGGGTTTATTTAATGTAATAGGCTGGGGTTCATGCTAATTAGAGCGATGTGTTCTCATTACCGCGCAGGGCTCCACGCTGGATGCTAAATATCTGCTCATGTTTGGTTCCATGCCCATCATAGGGTGACTTACCAGCGAGAATACGCACAACAAACAAAAATCAACCACGATTTTCCCCATCGTGTGTTTCTAATTGATGATTGACCCCGTAAAGAAATGAAGGCGGTTTTGGCATGATCTCTGCGCCGAAAGGTCAACATCTGAAGAGGCGAGCGGGACCAGAAGAGCTGGTAACCGGGAGTCACCTCGAAATCTGTTTTCTCTGTCACATCCCCCACGCTCGAGTTTTAAAGCATTCCCGACTCCACAACTCCAACAGCGTGTTGTTCTATTCAACGCCAACTGCTGTTGTGGAAAACTCGACATTAGCAGTGCTGTATTTTCATATTTATTGCAGGGATTTGCTTGAGATCTTAATATCATATCACACTATGGAAGAGTTATAGCCCTGAACTGGTTTTATTGGCACCCTCTTTGCATTAGTGTTCGTTTGCCACCTTCATTCACCAATTACTCTGGTTTATAAATCACATTTGCGTCTCCGTTAATATCCCGATAGCAAAGGAAATCTTCGGCTGTGTCACTATTGACTTTGTGGCAGGGATTTTTCTCCTATCGGTCTTATTTCTCTTACTCATGTGTTTCTATGCGTCTATATATAGGTTTCTCATTTCACTGCCGGAGTTATCCCCCCCGTCCTGGCGGCGGACAATGCCGCAGTCACATGACATGCGTTAGATCGCCTCTATTTGCCTTTAAGTGCATTTATCAAATCCAGACCCTTTCTGGCATCTGTGCATTAAATATCGACTAAGTCCTCGTTACAAGGCGCGATGAGCATTTACACACTTTCCCAGCCTAAACACATTTTTCAAAGAATCGGGGGGAAAACTGTGTAATTGACTTTCCCTCTAATAGCACGGAACAAATCCAACTAGCGCGGGGAGCCGACCAACTTCAGTCAAAGGCAATTTCATATAAGTCCCCATGTCCCACGGTATCTCCGCAATCCCTCGACCGCCATCGGAAATAAATACAAATCAAATAAGGAAATCTGCAAAACTGACGCCGTGAATCGGAAAACTGAAGCGTACGTTTTTATTTGATTACCACCCCGCCCCCAAAAAAAGATGCATTAGTGTGAATTTAAATTTTCCCCACTTCTTTTGATAGTTTTCAATCTTTTTCTCTGCGGCTGTTAGTTCACAGACTGCAGTAGCTTAGCGGCGGCGCGTTACGGGCCCGTCGCAATCCGGGAATCGAGGGATGCACACACACCAGAACATGCAAATGTCTGGTACATGGCTAAACAGATTTAAACATGTATTAAAGTCGTTATTATTGCATGTAAATAGGTTTCTATCTGAGCCAGGCGAAATGGTGGAAAACACGCTGAAAATTGGGTACAAATGCAAGCTCATATCTGCCAACTCACAGTTAGCGCTTATATGTCTATTCTCCTTTTTACGCAATCTTTGGAAACCAGGCCGACGGAGTCTAATCCTGTTTTTATCCGCACCCTTCTCTTGTATCAGACTTTCAATTTTACTTGCTAGTTCCTTTGTGTAAATTTCATTTGATCTAGGTTTAAAATTTGAAATCTATTCAAGGGCGTTTAGTTGGTTTCATGCTGTTCCAGTGAAACCCTATTTATATACCAGATTTGGTATTGCTGAGCAGTCACTTTTGAGCAAAGGAAATGTAAATGCAACATTCCTCTGCATTTTCCCTTTATGATAATATAGGTTTAAAATGTAAACAAGAATGTTTTAGCAATTTGATTAGGGCTACATGAGTTTGTGCAGGGATGTTTGTTACTGAGTCTTCCCAGGACTCCCCGTCCTTTAAAATGGAAATGTATTTTGTTGTGCCAGATTATAATTGAAATGGGGATACTCTCTACACAGACAGTTTAATTGTTCTGAAGGTTTAATTAAAGACTCTGCCATTCGGTGTGGGGAGAACAGTGTCGGGTATTATGGAGAGAAAAAAAAAGGCCAAGACGCATTTTTTCTCTAATCTTAGACAATCCTCACAATGGTTTTTACTTCTGTCTTGACATAGAGATATCTTCAAGAGTGGGGGAAGGATTTGTGTGCGTTTTTTTGTGTGGAAAACTAGAAAAACTGTTTCTGCAAATAAAAAATGACAAAGGAGTCAGTCTGTAAAAATTGTATCCCTGTGCAGCTGACATTGCTAAGACAATTTCAATTATTCATTCATTAATTTCAGGTGTTTTATTATTATTTACTTGGCTTCTGATAAATGTGACCCCCTGAGCACAAATGTCAATTCAATTTAGGTCGTCTGCAACTGTGCCAAGAGTACTTGTCCCCTCTCTGGTTTTGCCCACGTTGTAGAAACTGCTATTTTAAATGTTAACTTTTTTTCTGCCAAAAACAGGCCCGTCTGAAAAGAATGCAAAGCTCACTGCCAAGAAGAACTGGGGTGGGGATAACGGCACACAAACCCCTGAGTAAATCACTGCACGGCTCTGTGTGCGACTCTGATAAAAAGTTATTGTGCCGCTTCTTGTCTCTCTGGTGTTAAAAGTCGCTTTTCTGTTACTGTGTGTTGACAAAGAGCGAAGAGTCACAGAGACACAAAACCCAGCACAAAACAGAGCAAACCCCAACCCTCTCCAGTGCAGGGGTCTATGCTGATGAGATTAGAAGTTAGATTTGTTAAGCCTATCATAAGAGGACACACTTTGAGAATAAATATGGCATTCTGCAAATTCTAGTCCTCTTCATGCAGAACGGAAAGGAACGCGAAACCTTAAAGGGATGCCCAACAACACCTGATGCAGTCCCAACGCCTGCCCTGGCCCCTGTACAGCTCTGAGAGGATAGTCGAGGGAGTGATGTCACTGTGACGTCACAGGCTCACACACAGGGCGAACGTGGATTGCAATTCAAGGATGCATCTCACAGGCATCTGAGAGATCAGTCGTGTGCTTACTTTGTATCTATTTAACAGATGTTTTTGTTTCTAACAAGTGGAAAGCAATTAAAATGCTTTAGGAAGACTTGCATTTAGTGTGACTTAGAAAGAATAACTGGATCATGTGATCGTGGGGAGGGGGTTGAGAGAGGGAGCGAGAGAGGGAGCGAGGGAGTTTCCTAAAGTTAGCACGGTCTAGGTGTTGAGTTCCCTCTCTCTCTCCGTCTCTCTCTCACACTCTCCGCTCGGTCTTTCCCACCAGTAAGCGGCCCCCGGGGACTTTCCCACAAAATCACTTCAAAGCTCAGAGTACAACTATTTGTTTGAACTCTGACTTTGTCTGCCGACCACATACGCGGCTAACGAGATTAACGGTCGAGGACGGTAAAGGAAGCCGGGGGGGGGAAACAGCTGCTGATGGGACCGTGGGCAAGATAATCAATTGCTTTTCTCGAGTAAAATTAGTGGTGGATAGATGACTAAACAAAACAGCGGGGGCTGGAGAGCGACGCGGGGAGAGGGGTTTGTATTAATCTGAAAGCAGATATAGGGAAACTAAATAACTTGTTTTCATTCCAAATAGATATTTGAAATGTCAACTTGGATCTCGGTGCATTATTATGCGATGCCTTTGTAAAGAGCACGGTGAATGTAAAACACGGGCGATGCTTATGTGCAGTCACACATTGCATATCCACACAACGGCAAAGTCTATATGCTGGTATTAATGGCTTTAGTCTAATTACATGTAGGCCAGACTCAAACAGAATTCCTGATTGTAGTTTGTATGTTCAAGCTCTCTTTTTTCTAAGTATTGAGATTTACAAAATACTCGAAATAAGCCCTCAGATATCGGTGTCATTATTCTTTTGTAGTTTTCGGGATCCTTCCATGGTTTCTGGCGGAGAACGTAGTGGGGGGGAGAGATGATCGGCACAAGCACTGGCCACGAAAAAACTGCAGTCAACCGCAACACAATATGATCAAACACAACAGGGGAAGGTAGCAGGAGCAGAAGGTATAGACTAATATTTATCCTTATTGTATTTGACGTAAATCAATATACAGTCTGTCAGAGAGCACTAAGTCATTTGCTGCCTGTCACTTGACCATTAAGGGTATTGTTTTTAGCTGTGTAACATTAAAATAGTAATTTTTTTCCCCACATAGTTGGTTTACTGCTCAGAACACTCTGTAGTGAATTCCCTTCGTAATGTTTCGAGTTCATCCACACGATCTGTAGCTTCCAGGCATTTTATTAACCGTCTGAAAAAGCTCTCACCACTAAATCGCATATCCCCCAAAGACAACTGTAGTTCCCTCCACTGGAAAGAGACCCAAAAATTTGACGTTTATGCAACAGACTGGGCTCCGATCCTGCTCCAAATCAACACTTTGACATAAAGGGGTCTTATTTAGGGGATAGATTAGGTGTGTTTATGAGCATGACATGATATAACGCACAATTTTTGTAATTAAGCACCAGGTACAGAAAAAAAATCTTGGAAATAATCAAAAGGAAATGAGGAAAAAAAGTGGTATATGATCTAGAAAAAAACTGCTCACTGTAAATTAAAATCAATTCTGATTAATTAGTCACACATGGAGAGTAAATTAAAGTAGCATTATTCATTACAGAGACATGTTAGGGGAGGGGTAATTTAAAAGGTCTCATTCCTGGGAAATACCGTCATTAAAATCATGTTTCATAATTGAAAAACACTACACAGCGCCCACAATTTTAACAAACTATTCAGCAAAGTTAGCTAATTAATTTAATCCGGTTAAAAGTTTACCAAGTCGACGTCGTGGTTTCGCCGCGCTCAGACAAGATGCTGGGGAACGACAGGCGGACGTGTTGTCCTGGTGTCGGCCCAAGCAGTCTGGGAGACGCGACACTGATTTCAGACAGATGGTGTCAGAGAGGCTCAGAGACACCCCAGACGCGCGCGGAGCGAGGCCAGGAAGCGCCTCGAACGCCTCGCCGTCTCTGTGAGCAAAACCCTCCGCTTTAAACCTGCTCGTGATGATGCTGAATGTAGGAGCCGTGAAGTTTTGCCGAGTTTTGCCGAGCACTGTCGGTTTAACACATGCAGCAAGAAAACCTGCCTATCGACGGCTGGCTGGAGTGACAAGAAAGATCTCTGGTTATAAGGAGCCATTTCTCCTGTGTATTGAAGACATGCAGCCAGATCAGGACACTTCATTGTAACGGCACACAGTCCTTTCCCATCATACCATCCCCGTTTTGTGTCTCTGGCTCTTCCTCCACCAAGAGCCCCTGTCCAGGAACGCCTCGTCCGACAGAAGCGTCCCTTTCAGACGCAGTGCAGCGCGAGCGACTGTTTTGAGTTGTATCTTCCCACGAATCCTGAAATCAAATTGTTCACAAACGCAGTTCAATTTAACAGCACTAAGTAGTTTTATTTTCTGCCCCAGGGAGTCAGCCCTCTGCCTTGATGCCCTGCCCTGATTTCTCCTCTCGTTTTGTCCCCGAGAGGCCCCTGGAATCGGCTCTCGGGCCCTTTGTGTACACGTCTAAACCCCACAAAACCTGCGCCTTAAGTGGCACTCGTTTGATAATCGCACCTCTGAAAGGTCTGAGGATTAAGCGTATATAGAGAGAGAGAGAGCTCGGTGACACCAGATTTAGGGTCGCTTACGGAGAAACAGAAAAAGTAATAAAAGACCAGGGGGAGAAGCAAAAAAAGATGGAAAAAAACAAGTTCCTTTCTACCACTCCATTCATCATTATGTTATGGCACTCGAGATGCTATCTCCGATTCCAACAGTTTCCTCCGAGGGGAAACAGAAAATATCATAAACAATTAAAGGGATTATCACTTCTTCTTCCTTATCTCGCTTTCCACTAATAAATTCTGTTGGCTACCATTCAAATATCCATCAAGTTTTATTTGTCAAATAACAAGCAGGGGCCCATCCGCTACCTCTCCGCCCGTGCGGTGCGGCGCTCTCCGCATCTGCGGAAGCAACGGCGCTTTAATTAGCGGGTATTAGCATCTGGTAATTGACAGATTCGAGGAGATAAGAACCCGAGCTGTAGGTCAAGGCATTTACTTTGCAGTCAGCAGCCGGGAAAATGCCCTCGAACGAGGATTTTATTGCATCTGGAAACCGCCAAGCAGGACGGTATTTGTTTTTGTTTTCGAACATGGATTTCCTTTTTATTTTGTCAGTGTCGTGTTGTGCAGTGTTAGAGAACGTGATGGAGGCTTTCTTTGTGACGCAATCCTGCATTATTTGATCATAAACCCAGCCTCTTAAGATAAGAAACTAGTTTGAGGCCTTTCAAATTAAACCACCCTAACAACAACAGCAACGAAAAATGAAAGGTAAGTTTTTCAACTTCTCTAAAAAACACCGTTCATGTTTAATGGAGAAAACCCAAAGAAAAGCACGAACACAAGCCGGCGCTGTTCAGGGGGGGGCTCGTCCGGCCTGGCACATTGTCTTTAGCCCCCCGGAGGACGAGGAGTTCATATCTGTCTTGGTGATTAGCAGGTTTCAGGGCAGGAGGGCCAGTTTGTTTGTATACCTGCCATGGAGTTCAACCGCACTTCCTCCACACCGCGTTCACTCTCTCCCCCGGATATTTCGGCTGACCTCTCCCCGGGGGTCAGGCGAGGGCACCAGGCCCATGATCCCAGCCCGTCACCATCTTGTGCAGCCGGCTCTGGGTGCGGAAGCAGCTTTGCTTGGGAGTAACAGCCTGTGCCTCCATATCCGCTCCTGTCGGGGGGACATGTGTGCGCGCCCCATTTGCGGCGCTAATTGTTTTTGGACAGGGGAACATGAGAGAGTTCCCGGAAAAGCAGAAGCAGAGACGCGAGGCGGCAGAGCCCAATAAATCGCATCTCGCGGAGGATTCTGTTTCTGCCGGGGGTGGGGGGTGGGGTGGGGGTGGGGGGGTCTGTCAGTCTGTAAAAGAAAACAAAACACAACACGACACACACAAGGAAAACAGGTGAAACTGGAAAAAATAACAACCCAGTGTTCCTTCCTCTCAGCAGGAGTGAGATTTTCTCACAAATAAACAGAGAAAACAGGGAGAGACCCTCTCGTCAAAACAAACAAACAAGTCCGGCTGCTTTACCGCCGAGTGGGAGACGAAGCCCTTCTCTCACAGCCTCGACGCTCCCCGCGATGTGTTACAGGGCAGGACTGTAGATGTTGTTTCTTTCACCTTGTTGTTGTTGTTGTTGTTGTTGTTGTTGGGAAGGGATTAGTTATCCTTGGCTTTCTTTTTCTACTAACCCACAGCTTGGAAAGATATTATTAGTGGTATCTGTGCCCCTCCATTGTTTACACTTTCCCGCATCGGATTTCAAACGCTGCCCCAGTCTTCCTGGGTCTCTTTTGATAAGGAGCGATCTTCACAAAGGAGCGATTGAGAGCACAGGGAGCAGCTGGTAACCAGACTAACCCCTCTTCCCCCGACACAACCCCCTGGCCCTGTTTTTCTAACCGCTAAGTGAAAGGAGTTTCCACACTAGTAGGCGAGCTAAGCAAACGCACCCTTGTGACATAATTGTTTCCTGCTCTATGAATGAGAGCTCTCTGGATATGCTAACACTGTGCTAGAGATATCTGGTCCTCTGTCGCGGGACGCGGCAGCACAGCGCTCTGAGGGTTAGCGATATATTCACAGCCTGCTGTGTTTTACTTAACATTGCTACACTGCACCGGGCGACCTGCCAGACAGCTATTGATTTCTTAACTTGCAGCCGCATCGCTCCTCGTCTCCGTATTAGAGATACACAACACCCCACCTGGAGTTCGGCAGCAAACAAACACACTCCACATGCGCCGGGGAGGTGCGGGGCAGGAGACAGGAAGCGCGCGAGGGCGGCGGGACCCGGAAGGAAGTCCGCGGTCCAGCGCCAGAGTCTCGGAGTGCGACGGCCCCTCTCCGGTCTCGCAGGGCCGCAGTCCGGCAGGGTTTCTGGGTCGGCAGCAGTGTAGGAACCCAGGAAGGCTGTTAAATTGGTCAAATTGAGCTCGGAAACTAATTGACTGAGGTAAAAAACTGTCCACAGCAAAGCTAACTGCCCCTCAGTTAACCTCTGTCGGACTGAGAGCCCGCTGCATGTTTCAACACTTACACGTTATGTTCACCACTTTCTTAACTAAGTGAAAGTAAGCACGGATTTATTTCACGGAGCTGAAAGTGGCCGTTTGCCTTTTATTTCCGTGACTTTTATGACTGTTATAATAACCGCTGGTGTTGCTGTTGTCCTGCAGTTATAATTACCGTTCAGTTGAAACTTTCTTTGATTATTTTTAGGAGCTCTTGACGGGCTCCGACACTCACATGCTGTGCCATAAAGCTTAAGTGACCCTAATTAATGGTTTTAAGCCATTAAAATTATGCATGTTAAGAAACATCAATCTGCATTGAATGCCTTTTACCTTAATGGCTTTTCAGGGTGTGCTGTTGAATATTAACTCTATTTGGTGTAAAGGTATGTCCATAAAGAGGTAATTAAAATAAGCGCTCGTTAATGACTTGTATGAGTAACTTATTCTGTAACTTTGTGCCGTGGAAACACTGGCCGAGATGTGCGTTTCAGAGAAGAGAAGGAGGTTGGATTCGCCAGGCGTTGATTTCAGGAAGAACAGAGGAGCAACGGACTGTGTTTCTCCCCCTGAGTTGTCCTATGCTGTTGTGCGTTGTCTGTTATTCCGAGACGCACCTTTTCACAACACAATATGCATTTCCAACCACAAGCCCCGAGAAAGTGCTCCCTCCCTTTATCACATCTATATCTCGCACTGATAAGCCGTTATGATGTTGTTAAGCACAGAGCCATGCCCCAGACTCATATTGGGTGTTGCCATGACTTTAGAGGTTAATTTGTATCGGCTCACAGCTGCAGATTGATGGCTCGTTGCAGAATTAGCATAAACCATAGTTTGTATTGACAAGAATGATAGATATGGCACCCAATCAGAGAGAACCGCTCAACACTACTGAACCGTCTACTGCCGGAGCCAATTACTGCAATTACACATTTGCTACACATAACACTTTCCAGAGATCATAATGCATTTGAGGATTTACCTTGTTTCTATACTCAGCAGGATTATTTTTTTTAAATATTATTTTAGTATTAATGATAAAAATCACAAAATACCAGTTAAGGTGGATCCTGGACCAAACCATCTTTAGACTGAGAGAATTAGTTATTTTTCACTGCAGAGATATTTGTGTGTATAATCCTGATGTGTGTGATTTATAATAAGTTCAAAGGTTGTGTGAAGTGCGTCTAAGAGATGCAAGAATGACATCGCTCTCTTACACAATAAGAGACATCGTTCACACGACCTATTAACTTATAAACAAACAACATCCTGAACCTTAAAGAGCAGGTGTATACACATGTGAACAGAGATCCTCCGGTTTCTACAGGGGCCAATGACTCTCGAGCTGCACCTGTGCTCTTGCGTTTCTGTTTCTCCCGTCTCGTTGTTCTGAAATGTCTACACTATGACATAAATGAAGTGTGTCACCATCAGTCCTCGGCCCACAGGCACAGATAATGGCGTATGTGTGACCCACAGTCCAGGACAGGGACGGTGACTGACTAAATGGTATAAACTACAAAAAACAGACGATAAAATAAAAACTATAGCTTTCAAACTTCTGCACAGGAGTTTCTGTTCATACAAATGTGAGAACATCAGTGTGGTCCTGTAAAAGCTGTGGTACACAATTAATGCCCTCGAAACTATTTCCTGAGGCAAGGTAACACAGAGCTACAAATGTATCAATGCATGACTTCTCTAATGTGACGTAACGCTGACAAAGCGGCTGAGAACAATAACACATTGGACTGATTGTTTGTAAGAGCAACTGTGTTCACCCTCATATTAAAGCATCATAATGCGCCTCTGAAAGGTCAGCACAAACTCCACTAGACTGACTTCACAGCTCCCATCGCGGGCTGAGCATTTCTCGTTCTTCCTATGATGACGTGTCCCGTTCAGCGCCAGCTCCTTCAGGTGGATGTGTAACTGCCAAGCAGGGCAGTGGAGTGTGTTTTACAACGAGTGATTTAACACGTTGAGTTTTCTCACCCCCCAAAAAAACAGAATGAATTATTTTTGTGTGTTAATGGGTTAGCACCCTGGCAGGTCGTAAATCGGCCGCCTGGGGGTTGGCCGGGACACCGAGCTTTGATCTGGCCCCCGCACCCCGCCACGAACAGGAAGAGGAAGGAGTGATTTTTCATGGATTAGGACACGCTTCTGCCCGGAGATTTTTTTCCACTCTGCTGACACCCTGACAGCGCCGGATCATCAATCACCCGCGCTTTCCTCTCCTTCCCTCCGCGTTCCTCCCTTCGCAGGTCCTCCCCAGCCCTGCCCTAAAAGAGGCAGCTCCACCAGCCTGCCCCCCCCCCCCCTCTCTCTCTCTCTCTCTCATGTGCGCCAGGAGTGCAGTCGTTAAACTCATCGTCACTCAACACATCAACCATGTTTGTCTTTGCCGAGGCGTCCCCTCGACCACCACGGCGGACGGTTAAAAACACCAGCCAGTTCGTACAGTTCATGTCTGCCACTCACTCTCCCGCCGCACTTTTCACAGTCGCACTGACGTAGCGATTACAGAGCGAGTGAACGACTCCGAATGGCTTCTCCTAACGACTCTCTGATGTGCATTTATCACTCGAGTTACAGCGCTGGCTTCTCACAGCCTCTCCTTCCCCGTCTTCACAAAGTAGCGGCGAAGCCCAAAGGAAAGGACACTTTCTTAAGTCCTACATCTGGCTTTGTTTACTGTAGGTTAAAGGCATTACACTGTGATGGAGATGATATTACGCACTGCTGGATGAAGGAGAGAGATGAAATGATGAGAATCTGAATTTCCGGGGATCTTTCGGAAATCAGGATTAGAGATCGGCCTCACATACAGATTTGAGCCCAGATGTCATTGAAAAAACAACAAAAACAATTAAGAACGACATACTGAAGATTCAGGGGTGAATTTGTCATGCAAATGTTTAAATAAACGTCATTCAAAACCATACAGAGTGTTTTTTTAATTAGAGTTTTTTCTACGCCATGTGCTGAACTCAAATATCAGTTATAAAGGGGTAAAAAAAAAAACTTCAGAAAGTGAGCTAATAATAATGAGGTGCACTGAACCCAATATTACTCAGATTACAGTAATTCAACAAATACGAGAATCTAAATTAGATAACCTGCAGCAAGATCATTGAGACCAAAAAGTGGTTGATTGATTTTAATTATGTACAAATATAAAACACATTTGAGCTTTATTTAGTATGTTGTGTGTGATTGACACCTGGTTAATTAAGCACACAAATCAGGTCACTGGATGAGAGATGCAATGAAAGTCCTCAAGATGCATCTTCTCCACATGTGGTTGTTGTTCTGCTTGTGAGTCCTTTTATTATATCAGTACAAAACATCCTGCCTTTGCAAAAAACAAGATCGTCCCTGTAGATACATCAGAGGGCGATATCACAACTAAAACTAGTGGAATTCATGTCACTTTGTTCAGGTCTTGTTAGCTAAGCAAACTGCCGAGGTCTCCATTGTAGAAATATATTGTCCCGGCCTTCGTGGGAAAAGGGGACATGACCCTCCCGGCCTGAGAGCGTTGTCTTACAGGCACTTTCAGTTTCCAACGCAGTTGAAGTTGTGTCCCTGTGTCAGAGTCCTACTTTAACTTCCCAAAGACGATGAACGCACATGATGTAAGAGTCAAGCAGCCAGTCCATCTCAGACGGCTACAATGGAGGCTAGATCTCCCATCCCATGAGTGTCTGCTAAAGATCTCCGGCTCCCATTAGTGCACCAACCTCCGTCGCCTCCTGCGTCTCTCTGCGCTCGAGTTACAGGAGCAGAAACGGGGAACTTTGCGACTTCCGTAGTGAGCGCCGCCATTGATAAAGACCCGGAATGATCCGCAGGAATCCCCTGAAGTGTCCGTTTCAACTACTGCTTTCCCTCGCTGTGTGCCTTTTCTATTTATTTCACTTCTCACCCCACCGCAGGTTAGATTACCAGGTAAGCCCAGGCTCGTGTTGGTGCACTAGTGAGGCAAATAAAGTGTTGACTGTGGTTTCCAGTATTGGACAGTTTTCCTCACCTCTGACTCTGTGTGGTGTCTCTACTCTATTTTAATCACGACGACGCAGAAAGCCAGAATCAGGGCACCGGAATTTATTTCCCAAACATTCAATTTTCCATTGCCGCAGAGTGCCATCGACAAATGAAAGCGGCGTGGCGAAGACAGAGTAAATGTGGTTCGGCTTTGTCTGTTCCTTTGCAAAAGCCTCCAAAAGCTGATTCGCGGAAATTAGTTATACGGTCTACGTCTCCTCCCAGCCGACTGCTCACTAATTCCGAGGAGATAAGGTTAAATGTGGATAATTTCACATCCATAGATTCACACGGCATGTCACTAACTTAAAATAAAGTATATGAATGTTCAAAGGAGTTCATATATAATATTCTGGAGTGTCTAGCTCAAAGCACTTGACACACAGCTGTCTTTGCTATAAATCTTGCTAATCCATTTTAGCATTCACAGAATCAAAAATACTTCACTTTGGGTTTCTGTGATGTGCAGTATTAATTCACCTCTCAAACACTAAGTGTAGAAAAACTGTAAGCAGATTTTCTACAGATGGATTTATTTTCCTCAAACACTTCGTCTGTTGTCCTTGAGGGGAATTACTTGAATAAGTAAATAAATATATATATATATATATATATATATATATACACACACACAGATAAATAAATAAACGGAGGTTTCAGGAATCTTTCTTTAACTTTAAAATTTCCCGCCAGCTCTGGTTTTGAGTGCCGGACGACAACAAGAAGCTCAACACACAGAAGGAAAAAAATCAATAACGATGAACTGGGCGACGGTTGTGGATAAACTCAGGTCATACGATTAAAACTAAAAATTGCCTGGCTTATTTATGAATGTATACATTAAATAAATAATGTCTGGTTTGTTAAAAAGTGGGACTTCATAATTAAAAATCCTATTTGACTGGATTCTCAACATCATGAATTTCTCAGACTGCAGAAGCCTTGGCAAAAAAAAAAAAAAAAGTTATTAAATTATAAAAAAAAAAGCCACTGTATTTGTCATTCATGTTTTCGCTTCAGGTCAGGAATAAATTAATGCATTTAACTTTTTGGCTTTCGCATTTGTTCAGTGTACCACGAACACAAATCACAAACCCACAGTTGGGCCCCTGCTCTCGATGTAATTTCGGCCAAAATTTACATTATTTATATTATTAATCTTCTTTCTGCAATCAATTTCAGCAGACGCAGATCACCTCGGGTTACGTTCGCGTCCACATCCACACGGTCTTGGGCGTGTGTTTTCTGTGTGCGCGATCTCCAGGTTTTTCACTGCCGAGCGGGAGGTTTATTTATGTGTTTGCTTTTTCAGAATTATCCATGATTCAATAGATTATACAAGTTATTTTAAGACAATGCATTAACGCTGATTTACAATAAATTCAGTTCCATACATATAAATAACCACATCATCACTGTGTGTCATGTGGTTCTGCGAATACGAGTTCATAACATCGGTCTAATTGAAGATCTCTGAAGAAGGGACCGCTGGAATAAAACAAAAACACTGAATAGAAAGCTAGACTGATCTGAACCCTGTGGATTTGAATGTGTTCTTCGGCTCTTTTTTAACCTCTAAATTAAAAAATAATATAAAATACACATATTGGAGCGTTCAAACTTTTACACTGGACGAGGATGTGTACGGAAATTATTATACCAAAACACAGTTTCTTGGAAAAACACCCATCTCCCGTGATTTCCTGCGGTTTATTCAATACCTTTCTTATTTGCATAAAACTTGCTGGCAAAGATTTCTCCTCGCTAATAATAGGCCCCGTATAAGCGCTTCCTTGTTCAGCATCATATATGAATAATGAGATTTTAGATTGGGTGAGGCTCACAGGAAGCCCGGTCCTCTACACATCCTTAATTTCAAATAGATACATTTCTTAAAGGTATTGAAAGGTTTTACATTTCATTGTACGCATTATATTTAACAATTTCTGCCTTCGACTCGACCGGCATTAAATTTTAAATAGTTTCAATTTGACTGATCCAATATTGAGGTTTATTATTATTTTTTTCCTCGTAGCGGACTTTTGGCTAAATCCGTCTGCTTTTGACAAAATGAAGGTGCCCAGGGATGTGGGAAGGGATTCGTGGTCCTGAGGTCTTTCAGGATGAAATGCACGACAGAGAGAGTCATTCACACTTAGGTGCTCTGAAGAAACCCACTTCTGAGGCTGAACGTCTGCACATCAGATGGAGGGGCAGACGAGCTTCGATTGTTTTTTCTTTTGCAAATAACTTGAGGTTTTGCAGCCAATGAACAGGAGGGATAAATATGTAAGAAGCCGAGGTGCTTCAGGTTCAGAGCGTGGCCCTCTGGGATTGGCTTGTTATTCTGGGGAACAGGTGAGTCGCCGTTACCTGACCTGTTATTTGCATCAGGTATGAATCACAGCAGGGTGTTTTTAATGGCTGGAATTAAGCAACAGTTCATTCAGGTTTGTTGGCCAATAGGCTCCACATATGAAGCCGCAGTGAGTCTTTTTGAGCCTGATGAATACCCCGAAGCAGACGGCGCGCTCAGAGTCGCAGTGTTTTTACAGGCCCCTCTCCGTGCTGATGTGAAAGCCATATTTAAAAATATAAATCATTCTCTGGACGCGGAACAAAGAGTTCTCTCGGCCCGGGTGAGCAGGAAGTGGGACGTTGGAGATGTTTGGCTCCAGAGGACGGGCGCGCGCAACACTCGGAGAGACGGCGGGGATCACGGAGGCCGACCCAGCCGGCCCGGAGAACTTCACAAGCAGCTTCTCCACTGATCACAGGCCTGTGAAGACGCAGAGTCACGGCAGCTTCTGCACATTTCCAGCCAAATCTGGGTCAAACTGGTCTATATTGCGGATTTTATTTGTTTTCCTTGCCCGATTAATATTCTACGGCTGTGGTTAAATTATTATATAGTTCACTATTTTTTATATATATACTTTATCAACAAACAATAACAACCCATGCAGCGAAGAAGCTGACGTTAGCGAACAGAAACCGCCGCGTTCGTGCCGAGGGAGGCTCTTTGTTTCAGCCCTCGGTCGGCCTGGGGAACAGCTGGAAGGAGTCGCTTTTAACAGAAACAAACAAGAAAAAAACACACATGAATAAATAAATATATATAGATACACAGAGAAGAGAACAAACAGAAAATTAGCAAAACTGCTGTAATCTCTTCCCATCTTGCCACCATTTGTTTGTCACATTTTTGCTAAAAAGACTGGGGAGAAAAAAAATCCTCGGCTCATCCCAAAGCTATGCTTCTGAGGTGTTAACAAATCTCCGATGGCCAGCCTGCGCGCAGCTCCCTCTAATTGCTCCCCCAATTTTAGTGTGGTGCAAGAGCAGCCCATTGTAGCAGCCGCCCAGCGCTCCCCCGAGCTTTCACACCTTCATTATCACTCTTTATTGCACAGCCTTCCACCGGCGCTCGGCTCCAAACAGCAACGCCGATAAAAATAGAGCTTTTTTTTTTTTCAGTTGGTTTCAGTTTTAATTACCAACATTGAGCTGATGCTGCCGTCCTCAGCATGCGATTTTTCACTAATTAAAGTGAGGAGGGAGTTTATTGAGGGGACACCGACTCCACTCTCTCATCTATTATTAACAGGGCAGGACAAATAAATTTAAAATTTAAACACTGAAACCTGTCCAGAGCCAGAGACAGGGAGATGGGGGAAAAGGGGAGGGGAGAAGGAGAGAGGGAGAGAGAGAGAGAGAGAGAGAGAGAGAGAGAGAGAGGAGGAGGAGGTAACAGACCGGGATTGCTTCCTTTTCAGGGTCAGAGCAAGTTTCAGGTTTCATTGAGATACGCTTGTCAGTTACTGCCGAGGGAAAACCCCACCTCGTGCATTTAATTGCCATTGTTTAAATCTCTGTCCGGTTTCTCCACAGACCCGGTGAAACAGGGTGCAGGGAAAGCATGCAAATCACTTGCCAAAATATTATATCTCCCTCTCTACACACACACTCTCAATAACTCAATATACAAATGAAAATCTTTACCAGTTTTAATTAAAGTGTGACACCAGAGGGCAATGCACGGAGCACAAAATGAACGCCCTCTCGGACACACAAAGCCCGACACAAGCAGGTCTGTTTCTACTCCCGGCGCTGGCAACCCATTCTCCCTGATCATCATTGTCTTTCTTACAGAATAATATCATAATTGGCATTTAAAGTATTACTATTATGGGCAGCACTGTGATTAGCGACACGCACTGAGCAAGCCGAGAAGCCTGAGATGACAACCATGGAAATAGAGTTCCATCGGCTGTTTTACATGTAAAGCCTGGCTAGTTATTGGTGAATGACTAGTTCTCTTTTTGAAGCAGGTTGCCTTGTGATCGAAGGAGGATTTGAAGAGACAGTAGTTGTCACGCTGTGACTTGTTCTGCACAACTACTGTCTCTTCAAATCCCCCTTCAACCTGCTTCAATAAGAGTTCAGCCTAGTAAACTTAAGAGCCTAGTTAATAGGAGGCAGATTCAGCCTGTTTATAAAAGTCCCAGATGGGCAGAGCCGTCACCCCCGGACCAAAAAACATGCTGGTAACCTGAGAGCTGGCTGGCCCGGTGGATTAGGGCTCGGCCTTATTCCCTGACCTCCTGTCCCGGGTCCCAGGTTGACAAAACCACAACGTCCAGACATTTGCCAGAACGGCAGCTGCACAGGTATGGCGCACCATTATCGCACGGGCCTGTCTGAGCCAGAACACAGCCGAGGTCTTCATCAACACACAAGGGACTCGTCTGCCTTTTTAAATCTCGTTTACAAACGTGCTTGTTGAGAACGGGCTTTGAAGCTCATGAGCTTCCTCTGTCTTGTGTTCTGTCATAAAGTTTTCTTCTTTATCGGCATCGGTAAAGTGCTTGGAGAAACTTGTTTTAAAGGCACTATATATTTTTTATATAACGTGGGATTGAAATATCTATAAATTAAGTTCTGAGGAACTGTGTTTATGGCTTTGTAGACTTGTTCTGCCAAACAGGGCTGGATATTCAAACACTGAAGGGTCAGCCTCTCTCCCAGTTTTAGAGTCGTTTGTTGTGCTTGTAAAGTGCCAAGAAAGGTGCTTCTGTACACAAAATACGCAAAGTAAGAGAGCCCCGAGGGAGAAGGAAGCTAGTGTGTTTAAGCGTGTATTTTTAATATAGTTTTACATTGGTACAGAAACCGGTGGGTGCCGTGTGGGAGAGAGACGTTTTAAAAATCAAAACATCCACGTTAGGTGGGAAAACAAGTAGAGGGTCACCAATAAAGAAACACAAGCCGCCCCATCAACAGATGTTGCCATAATCCAAAGTGTTGCTTTTGTAATGTTCCTCACAACTCTACGTGCAGATATAACATTTTACCTTAAGGCGAAGACAAAATAATCATATAAAACTAAAAGAAAATGAAGAACTGGCGTCACTCAGAAGAGGCTCAGACAATAAATAAATAAACTCATAATCCGACAATGTTTCCACTGGATAATTTACATTTTAGATATTCAAACAACCATTTTAGACCACCACTGTACCTAAATCAGGGCGAGTAAAAAAGATACAGCTGCGACCGATTTGTGTGTGTATGTGTGTGTCAGTCTTTTCTTTGGTCTTGTGTTATTAGTTTTGGAGAGGGGTCACTGCAGGTCTCTTTTTTGCAGGACATAACTAATTTGTCCATCAATAAGTGCCAATTCTGCCCCACAGTTTCATTAAAGCACCGGCATTTCTTTAGAAGAGGCTTTATCGTGAGATTGTGAGTGCCGGATTTGTCCAGGGTTTTATCAGGAAGTGTGATAATTTACCTTCCCAATAAACCAGATCATATTAAATATGTCCCTTCGATTCCGGTTTAATCAATGGTGTAATGCACGGGAATACAGCTAGGGTGTTGGGTGTTTAGTTTTGTTTACAAGAAATTCCACGTCAAATTTAATATACGTCCTACATTTAGTTCATTAGGATATCACTGGCGCACTGTGGGGTGAAATACAAACAAGGGCCTCTCAGACTCGTGATTGGGCTGATGTTTCATATTCTGGAGAAATTCTAAGCCCGTCTGTGAGTGCGGCTCAGATTAGTCTGATCAAAGCACAATCCCATTAATGCAACAAATCCCCCCACGCCCGAGCGCCAGAGAAGTGTGGCCACCTAAAGTTTCCTCATCTGAATGCAGAGAGTATCGGAAGAGCAGAAGCGTTTCATCTCGTTGTTGAACGCCGGCGTGTCAATAGTACTCGGGATATGAAGTTAACCCTTTGGCCATTATGCGTAAGAACCCCCCGCCGGGTCCGGGTCACGATGCCATACTGTTAAAAGTGTTCGTCTTTCACTGCACCATTCGAGGGTTACTCCACGACACTCCACAAACGTTCACCTTACTACTCAAGAACAAAATAAAACTTTCCGGCCTCTCCAAACCTGCCCACATTACGCTCGAGTCCCCTCACTTCGAAAAATAGATTTTCAATTACCCAGAAAGTGCCTGGAAGCTTTTACATTTTAGTACCTGACCCCAATTGAGCACAGCTTTCTTCCGCAGAATGACATCCTAAACTCCCATGTTAGTGTTTCCACTCACAATGTAATTGGCTGTGATGGGGACCTTTCATCTTTGGGCCCGGGTTAGAATCCAACGCAACTTGAAGGCACTGACAATCAAACCCGACTGCCTTTCCGCGGCGGGCCGGCGCCGGGCGGACTCACGTGGTTCCCTGAGACGAGGCCGTTCAGACTCACAGAGCAAGCGCCATGTTGTCACTCGGCTCCTGGGAGATACAGAGATTAGAAATGTGAAATTGCTCTATTCAGACCTTCCTTAAACTTCATTTTTTTGTCCTTCTTTTCCCCCCTCAAAACCCAGAACGGTAAACTAACCTCCAGCTATCACCTTTCAGGTGGAGTTGAAAGGAGCGTTTGGAGAGACAACACGGCAGAAGCAGAAATATAATTGTGTTAATGTTTTATTTAACTAAGGCGTGGGACAAGATCTGGACCAAAACAAATGTCCGGAACTTCGGAGGGCATGTTCAATAAAACCACGAGAGCTCCTTCAAAGACCACCGTGAAACCTTCAAAAACAAACCTGAGAACTAGACATTTTCTCTACAAAAAAAAAAATCTTAATAAATAATTATATGCCCCAGAAGTGCATTAAAATAAGTTCTTATATTGGAATCAGAAAAGATTATTCCCATGATTCCCATCAATAATATTACAGATACTTAGCTGTGCTATTAAATACAAACGAGTGTTTCAGAGGTCAAGGCCTTGTATGATGATGTCATAAAGCATCTACATTTAAAAATACATTTCTCCACCAGATTTTTTTTTTCTCTTTCCCTTTTAACATCGGGGAGGATGTAAAGGTCAGAGACTCTCAAGCTTTATCAGTGATTCTCCATGCCGCGGTTATTAAGGCCAGCTAAGACTGGGAGCTAAGACAAGGGGTTAAGGTGAATTGATTGCCTCTGGACCAGCTAACACGGCCCGGAAAGGCGCCAGTCCAGCCCGGCAGCCCGGCAGCACCGAGCCACAGACAACGGCAAGAAACAGCCTTCAATACCTGTGCCAAAGCTGCGGGAGCATCCTCCAGGAAACGCATCTCCCACCTCGGACATGACTGAGACCAGGGCGTCACTGGGGGTCTCCTACGAGGCATACCGGACCCTCACCTCAGTAGCCCCCCGCACCGGCCTGCACTGTACACAAGTACACAACGCGAGACACAGCATCGCTTCACTCAAGTGCTGACATCAAAGATTGTGTCACTTTCTTTCCTCAGCAGTGTTTTGGCCAACTCTTTATTTGTTTTGTTTTATTCCTTTTCTCTCGTCTCAGATCTCCCCCTCTCAAAGGGGAGTTTCCCTCTGTCGGCCGTCCCCGCGCTCGGGGTACGCCGCCGCCGCGGATGGCCATCAGAGGGGCCTCATCTGCCAGTGTGTGGCGATGAATTACACGCTATGGGAAGGTGTTGACAGGAGCAGCTGGACATGAGAGAGTGATGAAAAGAAAAGGAAATTCATTGAGAACTCCGACAGACCGGCCTGTCGGTGGGTCTCCGAGCCGGACGGAGGGCGGAGATGCCATCTGCTGGCGCGCGGGGGAAGCGCCGCCTGGCCGGGGACTGGAGCGGCGCGGCGGCCGGCCCTTTTGTTTACTCAGCACCCGGATCTTAGACAATCACCAGGCACTCGGTCTAGGCATCGTCTTACAACTGTTTTGTTTTGGGTGTTGTGGTTGGTTGGTTGTTTGTTTTGATTCTCACAACCTTTGTTTTTTTTTTGCTTGTTAAAAAGCCACACGTTTCACTTTATTTTTTCTCATAATTAATTGTAATAAACTTAATTAAATCCCTGTTCAGAGCTGGTTTAGAGAGAGAGAAATATTTTGTACATACAGATTTTTTTTTTTTTTTTTTTTTTTTTTTGCAGCAGCAGGTCAATGATTCCCGCAAAGATAAATATGAGAGATTGATAATAAATATTCTAATTTTGATGTAAAAAGTCCTTCAGGAACACATCTGAGAGAACTAGATTTTGTCCAGAATTATACTCCGCGCGGCAAAGGAGAGTGCGAGGGTTTAACAGAGAAACAGGACTCAGAGGTATGATGGTAAAACTAATTAAATTGAAAGACCGTGAAAGTTAATTCATTCCTGATCTGTACCGCAGCACAACATGGAAACAGGGCGTGTTTAACGGAGGCTCCTGACTCGTTCACACTGGAACTGGATTCGCTTTATAACACAAATAAAGGCCGAGAGACGCACAACAGCTACAACACGATACTTCAATCCCAGCCAATCGGCTCAGGCTGGTATTTACATTTACAGAGACGTGATCTATAATCAAAAGGTTAAATCTACGAGTGCTCTGTGCCATGGCAGCTATTAATAGCCACGTGTTGGCCCCTAAATATATACATTTTACAATGCAATGTCTATTTATACGTATAAAATTTAATCATAATTATTTGATGAACAGTTGCTTTGTTCACATTGAAGATTGTTCTAACGCACACCCACCCAGCAATCTCAGCAACTTCAATTAAGAGCGGTTACTTATAAATATATATATGTGTGTGTGTGTGTGTATGTGTGTGCGCTTGTGGAATAAGTCTGTTATTGCCGTTGAAAGTGATTTGTGGAGGAGGCACATTAGTGAGTTTAATGGTAAAGTGAGCCGCCGATTCTGCCCGCGCCCCGAGGTCAGGGGAACTTCTATTGGTGCGAATTCACTATCCACCGTATTAATGAGATGCCTCAAGGTGCAAATGATATTTTAATAGGTGTTACTTAACTGGAGTGGCCCTAGCACACACAAAAGCCTCCACATTTTCAAAAATAATTCTCCTGCTTGTTAGAATAAGTAATTAGGATGTATGAACACTCGCCGCGACACTCTAATAAAGTGCCAGCCGTCATCAATTTGGGATTTAATAAAAATAAAATTAAATATTCATTACGTTTCTACATCATTCGGTTAAAGACACGTTTTCTCTCTTTGGATTAGAAATCCATTCTCCCGAAGTGTTTGTCCTTCTGAAAGATTTCTCTTCTTCTTCTTCTTCTTCTCGGGAATTTTCTTTCTCTCTCGGAGGCTGAACCCGCCTCGACTCGGCGCTCGTTTGCAGCGGCTCAAACGGCCGTGCGATGTTTCACAGCTCTCAGATACTTCGATGCGGTGAACTCCCTTTAAAAGGTTTTTTATTTTTCGGTTACATATAATTTCTTTTTTAACAGTTTTCTCTCTCCTTCTCCTTTGGGTCTTCAATTCCGTGTAATAATACGGCCTATATCACTTCATGAAAAGGCCTCGGGACAACGGTGTGCCAGCCTCCACTGTTTGGCAGTTAAAACATCAAACAAAAGGGTTATCCGTGTGACAGGACACGCCACAGGGAGAGAGCCACTTCAGGGCACGGTTTCTAACGTTAAAACACCAAGAAAAAGTATTCAAAGAAGGCGTGCGACGGCTACATATTAATAAAATGTGCAAGGATGAAAATTGGGTCTTTTTTTTCAGCGTACTTAACATCAACCAGTTCTTAATTAGCTGTCATTAACTGAACACCGCTGAGAGAAGGAGTGACTATAATTAATGATAACACTCCTGTGAACTACAACCACTGACAAAACAGAAAGTCGTGAGGTGTGTCCCTCTGCAACGCACTCGCTCTCTGCTATTCACGCTCCAGAAGAAAGTGCTGCGAGAAAGCACCCTCGCTGCAGAGGGGGGAATCGACGCGGGTTAACGAGTCCGGTCCACCTGGCGAAACGGGTCTACGTGTGGCTCTCGGAATCAAAGCGTGTACGTTTCCGAGATCGAGATCAGAGGGAATTTTCCCCACTCTCCTCTCTTCGGACTCAGCGGGGATTCAGAATATATATTTCCTCAAAATATTCCCTGCTTTTCAATTGGGAAAAAAGTTAAAGACAGCTGACACACACTGAAGTCAAAAGTATTCACACCATTCACTCCAAACATGAATTGAGATAAAATATGAAGCGATACTTATTTATCAATGGTACGCAGAGACAGTTTACAGGGAAGACACCCCCGACTCTCACACACACACGAGAGGACCAGCGGCCTGCCGGAGAAAAGATCTCACCAAATGTATAAGCACAATAAGGAGGCAGCTTTCAACTTGCATCTATATTATTAGGAGGCAGAAAAAGTGCCAACAAATTTAAAAAAACGAACTGATACAAATCTAGGTTTATTATAAGATTAAATGAAAAGAAACAAACTGGGCTGCATTATATTACATCTGTCTTTATGATTTTATGGAGCTTTTGTCTCTTAGATGTTTGGTGGCATCAAGACATTTAATACAATTAATTAATTATATAAATAAATGAGGACCCTTTTGCTTATGAACTACAGATTGTATCCCTCATTTTGCACGTTGTCACAATGCGTTTTAAAGTGTCTCCCAGTGGCAGCTACAGTATGAAGTGTGATCAGAGCTCAACCCCAAACCCCCGCTCTGATCACCGCCTCGGCCAAAAATTTAAAGCAGGAACAACTGATAAAACCCTACTTAGTTCCAGCTGACACCGTCACCCTGAGGTCAGAGTTCACGGCCCGGGTCACTGTGACTGGGGCGGCTCTCGGGAGATCAGGGGCCGGCCTCCCGCTCGCCTCGCTCCCCTCCGCGATTCCCTGCACCTCATCAAGGGCCGCCTGTCTCTTTAAGAGAGGGTGAACCTGTCGAGCACATCCCTCCCCGGAGCCGGTATCATGGCAACGGCGCCGGCAGGCTGTCCCACCTGGGCCGAGCTGGCAACCTGAGGCGCCCTCCGAGGGATGCAGCCAAAAAGCTGCGTGAGGAACAGCCCCTCTCCAGCGCCGGGGCCCCAGATGGAGACGTTATTCCCGACACCGTGATTGACAGGGCAGGCGTTCGAACGAGGAACCAGAGAGAGGGAAGTCTGAGGTAAACAGTTAATTAATGACCGCCCCCTCCCCCAGCCTCCACCGTCCACCGCCCCCACCCTCTTCTTACCGGGGTCTAAGTGCCCTCCTCGACTTAATTGGATTATCTCCCATACGTAAACAGAGGAAGTAAAGAGGGGAGAGACAGATTAATACAAATAATAATTAGAAAAACCATCGTAAGAATAGAACTGCCCAGTCCATCGCCTCTCCTGCAGTCTGCCTCAAGTCAGCAACCAATTAAGAGTAATTGAAATTAAGTCTGAGACACAGTTTGGACGGGAAGGAGTCTGAAGTTTTTAAAGAGATGTTTTCTGCTCTTAATGATGATGTGATTAACTGTTTGAAACTTCAGGTGGAAAGTACAAGCCAGGTCTCCACGGGCAGACGCAGGCTCGTTAATTATTAAAGCCCTTACATCAGCGCAGAGCTGCCGGGAGCCGGGCGTTATTGTTGTTGTCAGAAACTAAATGCTACTCTGGCTCCTAATATTCTCATTAAGGCGATAGATTTGATCAACGGCAGCCACTTCACTGGGGTTTGTTTAAATCACTTCTGCCAAGTTCCTTTGGTTTGTTTTTGTTTGTGTGTGTTGGTTTTTTAACTGTAAAGATTATTTTCATTAGCTGATCTTTTCCCATCAATAAGAAATTTCAATTAATATAATTTGTAGCTGATTCCAGTTTAAGGGGAAGTGTCTCAGGCAGCTAGGAGAAGAGCATAAGCAAACCACATTTATAAAAAACATCAGGTTGTGGTACATATACCACCTGGATTACATTTTACTACAGCACAGAAATACCCCAATTTAAAAGAAAGCTTATGGTGCTGATATAAGCATTATATTATGTAAGTATTCATTCATTGGGAGATATTTTCCCTGCATTCTGCAGTGCTCTGATTTACTCAAGCTGAAGATTACGTTGTTTTTTAATTATTATTTTATCATGAAAGAAAGCAGTTTGTTCATTTCCCCCCAATGTTCTCGCTCTGCTCTTTGATCAGTCTGCACCACAGGGTGACCACGGCGTACACAACAATACACACACACAACACAGCAGCGACTCTTTCGTGTTGAAAGAACGTCGCACAAACGCGAGAACAATTAATAAAAATAACTTTTGCATTTTCCTATGACTTTAAAGGTTATACAGTTGGCGAGAATACACACGCCGACTCCTTGAGTTTCACAAATTTTAATTTACATGTAACACAATCACTTCTGAAGCTATTAAATGAAAAATTACTCTCTGTTAATTACATTATGTCTGAAATATTCCGCCTGATTAAATTACAGCGTGAAACATCAGAAACGAATGTTATTCACACAGATCGAGGAGAATTATTCTTAACATCCATTTGTTTCATTTCCGAGTGAAGGTGCAGCACTTGCAGGGCCCGTCCCCGGTATGTTTACTCGAGTACACAACCTCGTGCCGGCCATGGCTGCTCGTGTGTGTTTATTAATACGGGCGAGTCCCAGCCGAGCCGTTTCACCAGGGAGTTTTCCGGCGGCACCTCGAGTCTCTCGTCTGAAAGTATATCATCTTTTTACAGGTCTCTCCAATGGGATGACTAGATATAAGGAGTTTGCTTTTTATATTTAATAAAGTGAATAAATACATAAAAACTGACAACCTTGTCTGATCCACAGAAATTGAATACAAAAATTATTAAGCGTATCTGTATGTACGTGTTTGTGAACGATACACACTTGGATATAAGTCAGAGATAACGGAGGCCTTCAAGCATCGAACAGGGTGCCCCCGATCCTCCACATCTCCAGACCACCGAATCCTCCCTTTAGGGCTGACCGAGGTGATATTTACTATTTTAATAAAATTTAAATCGAGGCAGCAGTGACTCAGCGATCACTCTTGTTTTACAGGCAGACCACCGCTGTTTCAGGACATCCCTGTGGTGCTGCGGCCGGTGCAGTAAAGATCCCCGACTCGCCCGTCCTTCCCCACATCTCCACGGACGCACGCAGGTGGCTCTCGTTGCGTTTTGTTCTCTGGGCCTCTGAAAAGGCCTCTGCAACGGGACCCTCAAAAGCTGCCGCCGGACACGGTGAGGGGAGAGGAGGATGTCCACGAACCGGCTCTGAACTCACGCCAAACGCCCTCTTGACTGAGATTAATGCCAGCGCTGTGGGAAATGCTACTGTGAAGGTATCTGCCGTATCTGCCAGCATGAAGAGAAGCTGACAGGCCCGAGAGAGACTGCAGTGAGGGCGAAAACTTAACTGTCCAGCTGGCAAATATTGAAAACAGACGCCCTCTCCCTTCATGCCCTGCGTAGCCGAGACCAAGGACCGCCGATCCGCAACCGGCCTCGCCTCTCCCCCGCGTCCGGCGATCACATCTCCCATCCTCTTTGCTGCAGGTGTCGTCAGTTCGCTTGTTTGTTTGTTTGTGTTTGTGTGCGTCTGTTAATGACCTCATAGCATTTCGAGAATCTCACACGATAGATGTATCCGGCGCGGCAGCATAAATAAATCTCATTGACAAAGTTCGGAGTTAATTATCCTGGAGTAAATAATTAGTCACCAAATATTTTACCCTGAAAATGCGTCTGTAATGTATAAATCATTCCGCAGTTAATTAATTTATTGATTGCCTGAAAAAAAAAATATTCCACTTAGACGACGTATGAAATATACTAAAATCCATACGGCAAGAATACAAATAACAGCGTATCGGCTCTTCAGTATCTCAACCCTAATTGCAACCATATGCAATTTCTGAGGGTGTTCCACCCTGCGACGGCTCCCTGGGGAGGGAAGGGTTAATTGATGCAGCTGCTGATCGCTTCCACACGTGATGCGAAGCACAGGCGTCCCAGGCGGCTGCTATTAAAATAAGTGTTTAATGAAGTGCTAAACAGATTTTTTTTCTTTCCTTTTTTTGCATTTCGCTCTCCCTACCAGAAAACACCCAAAACACAACATGTTTCTTTTAAAGACTGCGGGCCGAACATTGATTTATTCATCCAATAAATAAAGCCATATCCGCCGAACGTGCCATTCTCCCCCTCGATGCACCGCCTCCCTCGGCAAACCAGCAGCCGACAGTCGTACCAAACCTGGGAGAGAGGTTTTTCTCATTGTTTGCGATCACGGCTCGATCCGGTGTGTTTGTGGGAGAGTTACAACCAGCCACTGAGCAATGATGAAACAAACTGACCTCCCCACCTGCCTATAAGCTCTTAAACACGTCGCACGCAGGTGTGTCTTGTCTTTTCAGCACACAACACCATTTTATCGATAAGGAACGACTGTTTGTGGGTGTAATGGCTGTTACACTGTGGTCTATAGGAGGAATACCAGGCTATATTCGTGTGTGTGTGTGTGTGTGTGTGTGTGTGTGTGTGTGTGAATTGTGTAGGTGTGGGAGGGTTGCGCTCTCAGGGACTCCCAAATAGACCGAGTGTTTGACATGAGGAAGAGCCAGGCCTGGGGTACCGGGAGAGATTACACAAACAGGAAGTGACTTTTGGGGAGAGAAAGCTGCAAATCTGCCGAGTCCAAGTCAAAGTGATGAATCAATTGTTCGATAACATATTCAGACTACCAGACGAGTGCATTGTGTCATTCCTAGCACCCAAAGATAAGCAGTATATACAATACACACACACACGTATATATATATATGCAAAAGCATGGGCAGCTGTGATCGCTAATGGACAGCTAGTGTAACTAGAGAAGTTTGCTGCAAACTGCTGAATGATTTATCGATGTATTGACTGATTATATTTCATTTAAGCACTGTAGTGACACGAGAGGAGCTGAGGATCACAAACACACAGGGTTAAACACACACACGTATAAAACACAAATCTATTGCAATCGGAGTATGAAGAATGGAAAGTATACGAAGAAGGTGTTTATCTGACAAAACGCTCCTTATCAATTACTGCCTTGCAGACAAACAGAAACTGCAAATCCTTAAGCAAATATCACATTTATGGGTGCTGACTTTTCAATTTGCACATTCGTTGGCAGCAGTTAAACCTGAGCTCCAGCATCTGCCTGCTGACTTTGTTGTACAGAAACATGTTTCGCAATATTTTGTTAATCATGCGCTATTTGCTATACAGCAATCTTCCTCCAGTCGGTGTTTATATTGTAATTGCTTCATTTACAGGTAAGCGGTGGAGGGGGGAAGTGTTATTGTTTACGATGCCTGTTTCACGCCTTCACTCTCACGAGGGAATCCGCCGACATATAGCGCCAGGTCTAATTTGAGTTTCCAGGCCTTTTTTCTGAAACATTGTGATTGGCAGCGGCGGTGACAAAAAAGTACAGAACGTTCTGAAAACTATTTTTCGTACAAACGCCAACACACACACAAACCTCCAAACAAAACACAAGGTCAACGGAAGGCATCCCGCGGTCGTGCGGTTGAGTCTGGAACTGTGATTGAGAAACCGAAAGCCATCCATCCAGAGAGGCGCACTCTTTCTGCAGACCCTAAACTGTTTCCATTAATCTGCCGGGGCCGGCCCCGCACCGAGGGAAGCGCCCCGTCAGCTGTGAGCAGCACCTGTTCTCCGAGTGACAAACGCCGGCTAATGCGGCCGTAATCCAATCCACCACAACGAACACATTTTTAATTTCCCCTCTCTGTCACCGGCCCGAACCCCGGCGCTAACCTCCCGAGCGTGCGGCGAGTAAGCAACAAATAAACGGCGTAAACACGGCGCGCCCCGCTCCTCCAGGAGAGCCGCTCAGCTCGGCGCCGCTGACAGGAAATTCATTAGTTGAGTTTTTATTTTTCCAATCAGCTTCTCGCTTGATCTGTCAGCCTCTTCCATCCTGATTATCTGGAGACGCCAATTTCAAAGAGACATCTTAATAGTGATGTCAACGAATTAATTAGATGTGTTAATGAGCTAAAAGCAACCCAAATTAAATTAATGCAGTAATAGGCACAGACAGCGAAATTAGCTTCAATTTCTGTAAATGATTCTGAAGTGTACACAACATCTCAGCCTGCTAGAACAAACCCATCCCCCAAAGCTAATCAAGAAGTACATTGCAATTAACTGCTTAATTACAGACACTCTCTGTTCAGAATTCCTGCACCATTAAGTAATGGCTGTTATAGCATGAAGGTAGGCTATATTTTTTGAAAAGCATATTTCCACCTAATGGCCTACAGGGACTCCGGTCGGCCACGATCTGCCAAGACAAGTAAGCTGCAGTTTTGTCGTCGCTGGATCCCATCGCTCCAGCTGGAGGCTTTCTGGATAATTTAGTGACAGCTAGCCAAATCCAACTGTTTTACTCAGGGTTTTGTAGCTAATTGATTTGCCAACTAGTTGGATGACTGAGTCGTGAGTACAGTATTTATGTCACCACCTTTCCTCCTTTGCAGTTTGTCTAGGCGGTTCCAGGCGGTTTGACTTTCCTCACAGAGTGCACCGGTCTGGTTTTCCTGGCTCCACATCTGTCCTCGGCGGCACTACGGGCTGCTGACAGAGTTCAAACGCAATAAAGGGGTCTCGTTTAACACCAATTATAAAATTATTCATAGGCCACAAAACAACAAACTAGGCACCCTCAATAGTATTTTTAAGGGAAACCCTACAGATCAATTCCCAGACTTTCTCATGGCAAACCAGTGCAGATGACAATGATAGGGGGCAAAAAAGGAGAGAGAATAAACAATATTGTACATGAAGCCCTTCTGTGGCACAATCCCAGAGAAGATAGTTGTGAAATGCTTCAGCAAAATTTTCATGAAGAAAGAAAATAAATATTATTCTTCCATTTTCCTGACGCACAGCCATCTGACAACTCCTGACCGACTGGCTCTCCCACCCTGGCACACACAATTGTGTTTCCATTGGACGCACTGCACAAAGCTGTGGAAAACTGGGCTTGTGATATATCACGGGCACTAAATAATGTGAAGCGAGGCGCGGGAGGCAGGCCCGGTCACCTGTGAGTCCAGCCTCGCGGTTAGAGGCCAGGCGTGGAGGTGCAGGAACGCACTCTTTCTGTGCAATTCGTCCCCCTCTGTCCCGAGACGGTGAATTCACGTGTGGCTGTGCGACTTGGCCTGTAAATCACGGCAGCCTCGATTTGTGCTCCGTTTCCCAGATCCCGATCACCGGCTGTGGAGCCTCTATATGCGGCGACAGGGGCCGCCGCTGCCTTCTGTCGGAGGGCGGCTGGCAGATCCTTTGTCCCAACTGCGAGTCTGGCGTCTGGTCAGAAGTGGGCATTTGTGGAGTCTGTGCACAGGAGGTGCCCATGGTTATTCCATCTCCCCTTCAGCCAAGGAGAAGCGCGGCTACGAACACATGTAATTATTCTTACAATATGCGTGGGGATGCCAGAGCCAAATAAAGCACCCTACGACTAAAGAATTGGCACAACGCGACCCAAACAACAAAAATATATATTTAGCTGCAGGTTTATAAAATAATAATAAACCAATAGAATATAGAATAGTCAGATATTCAAAGGAAGGCTTTTTAAAGGAAGGGGGTTTTGCACAGACTGATGTATTAAACACGTTCGCTGAGCCGGGTGTAAACTCTGCTCCACAGCCTCTCCGTGTCTCTGTGCTCAGGCCCCGGTCCTAGGCAGACGGGCGGCACCGGGCTTCTCCACTGCCCCTGCGCACCGCCGCAGCCGTGCCCGACTCACAGGCCTGCACGGGAAAGCAAAGCGCCAGGTCCAGGTGGCAGCCCCCCTCCACCGCTCTGCATTCAGTTATTTACCAGTTAAGAAAGTGTGTGAGTGAGCTGTGATTAACACCACTGTTAGAGGGGCCACCAGGGGACCACGCTGTAAACTCTATCCTTCGACAGGTGTGGGCCGGAGCAGAGCATATGCCACCGAGTGAGACAGGGCTTTCTGGAGAGACGGGCTCCGCTGGCGTTTCCCGGGGCTGAGCTCAGCTGGGGAACGAGCATCACTCACAAACACCATCTGTCAGGAGCAGGCCTACCTGCCACGAGCGCTTAACTGAGCCGCTCGGATCCCCGCTCCCTCGCACGGCCCCGCACACCTGTAAACCAGGACCCCCAGTCTCAAGCCGAGCGCAGAGCGCTCCTGGTGTAGGCGGCCCGTTTTCTCCAGGACCGCCTGGTGGGCCACCGTGGGATCCCGCCGTTTACCAAAAGAGTCTCAGCAGGCCGGTGCTCACCAGGGGCTGCTATCTCTCTATGCGCTCCATGACACCTCTCCTTCTCCCGATAAAAGCCCTTTAAGTGTTTGACTAAATTAGTTTTCTCGAATATACTAATTAGAACAATGTAACTTTTTCCCCTCAAGGTAAATTACCTGCTAACTAATTGAATGGCTTTCTAATTATAAGCCATTGCTTCCGTGAGATACCGAGAGGAGGCTTTTTATACCTCTGGTGGTAAATGTAAAACATGTTTAAATATATATATCATTGTAAGAAATCAGCTTAACACGCGTGAAACACACCGATCGAGTTAACTGAATGCCCCGCGCAGGTCTCGAGACGCCACAGACGGCTTGATTTAACGTGTCTCCAGAGATCAGGCACCTGACAAAACATGACATGCATCGACGTCCACAGAAATCAACCCCGATCTCTCACAGAAACACAGAGATCGGTTTCCAGACTCTCAAGACTTCCTCTGACTGCCGTGAAAACCGTAACTGCACTCACTCCTGTTCAATAGGAAGTACAGAAGTCCTGGAAAGACTCATTACTGCAAACCAGAACAAAGTCTTGCAAACGGATGCTTATTCAAAGCTCTCCGCAAGACAATAGCCAGGCAGATCCAAGCGCAGTTTCAGCCGCCTTGAAAGCGGGTGAATGAATAACAAAGATGGACTTAAATGGGCATTCTGTACCCATCAATTTTGGGGAAACAATGCAAAGGAAGAATTATGAAATTGAATACATAATCATCCCCGAAAATTATAAATATATCCTCAGTATAACGTAACAAAAGCATGATTTTTTCCACCAAATCCCTTGCTAAATAGTTAGCTGTTTATTGCTTCTTAATTACTTCATCCTACTTTTTGGCTGCAAAGCAATGGGCAAAATCCTCAACTGCAAACCTTGGTGCTTTTCCCCTGGGTGCCTATAAAATGATTTTCCGTTTTGGGAAAATTAGGAGTATTGCTGAAGGAGAGAAAAACATATGGCACCACCGCACCTTTCTGTGTGCCTGCGGTCTCCGGAATTTGTTTTTGGTTGCTTTATGGAGACGGGGAAATTGATAACCCCCACAACTCTTCCTGAAAGCCTTTCCTCAAGAAGTAATACTTAGTGGATATAGGCAGATAAACTTCACTGAAGAGCAGGTCTCCCACAACGCAATCAAACACGAACAAACCTCCCTCGAAAACAGAACACCTCAGAAACAAACAGCTCGGCATTAGTCTTCCCCAAACAATTTTATAAAAGCGGCATTGTCTTCTAATCCTGTTAAATTTGAGAACGAAATTAAATCGGTTGTTGACTGCGCTCTCCTTTCTTCCTCCATTTCCCTACTTTCTTCACTACGACACCGATCTGGGGCACCATAGGTTACACTTACAACTTAAGAACTTGTATTTTATTTTATATTTTTCTAACTTTGCCACCGAGAATCCCTCCCACCCATTCAACACTGTCATCATCACACTTAATTGTAAATTTAATGTCAAGTATTCCTCGGAGAGAAATCACCCTCATAGGACTGCATTCCAACATCGTTTTTGCTCCTCCACACAAATCATTATTTCCCAAGGTAGCTAGCTTGACAATGTCCTTGTTTGAACCAAAGCCGATCTTGAGCATTTCCCGACCTGCTCAACTGCACAATTCAATAAACACTGCCACGGGATATCATTACCTTGCATGAGGCTTTTTTTTCCTCCATGAATCTTGATGAGTTTTTGTCAGAACCTTGTGCGTTTCTTTTCAAGTCGGTCACAAATGTAAGGTCTAACGAACTTCTGTTTAACTAGGTGGCATCAGCACCCAGGAGAAATTAACTTGACACTTATGTGACACATTATTCCATTTCTAAACAAAAACTGTTACTGAGTAACTCGCTTTACTACAGTCTGAAAGCGAACCACATTTTGGGGAACAATCCTATTGGCTGTATTTACTGATTTTGCATCTTTTCGCACCAAATTATAATTGTAGACGCTAAGCTACAACTATGTTCCTTGTCTGAGTATTTTTATCCTGGCCACGGAAAACTACACATTCACTGCAAGCTGGATGGGAAATTGTACAAATATCAAATATACAAATTCACACTAGGCAGGTCATTATGTACAATTAACTAATACACAAATTAAGGAGGGTATTGATTTTGGGAGGTGAGGGGTTATAGCTGATGAGTTTGCTTTGAATTTGCTTCAATGTAAACAGGTGAGCATTAAAAAGCGAAAGGTCAGAATCGCTTCAGCTGGGTTTCAAAACCCAAATACCGGTGCCGTGTCTGACGGAGGCAGGAGGAATGGTAAACACAGTGCCCGAGCGAAGAGGGCAATCATTTGAATGTAATCCAGATTGCCCGACGCTAATTAATATGTAAATTTCACGTTGTTTGTTAGTTTTGTATTAAAATTTCGCTGTGGAGAGCCGCGTCTAGGTTAACAGGGATTTACGGCGGATGGCAGAATGGGTATCTGCCAGGACTCTGCCGGTGCGTAATCTAATATTTTTTAAGTAGATTGACTAATATACGTCTCCTGCTACAGCGCGCTACCTGGAATCATAGGAGAAAAGTTAATAATATACTATTAGTCCAGAGTAATTAAAGAGCATCATCACATCTGAATTTGTAATTAAACACTTTAGCATAATCATGCAACACAGTAGGACTCCAAATGAATTAATTAAAAGAACCTGATAAATCAATTTATTTGGTCTCTCTATTGTCTCAGTGTTTTAATTCCTCTAGTTAACACTTTATTGGGTAGAAAGCAAGTGCTACATGTTCTGTCTTTTATTAGCTACTGCAAGAATACAAATCTTTATATTGTACAGTTGGCATATTTTAGTACAGGGGGAAATACAGTGCATGTTTGGCATGCAAGACTAGTTCTTGGAATAGCACATATTTAGCAAGGATTTATTTGTTGTTCTGGTCATATTTTAAATATTAAAACTGAAAGCAACCTAAACAACTATGTGGTGTTTTTCTGTCTAAGTATAATTTCCAAAATTCTTTGTTTTAATGTGATGTGATGTGCTGTTTTTCTCGCTCTCTGTTCAGTTCAGGTCTGAATTTTTTCACTCACCATTATTTTCTCTTCGCAATTACACAAATACAGTCATTAAAGGTTGTTGGCCTTGCGTTTATGAGGTGCAGAACCGATCCGATCAGTCATGATTCTGTTATCACATGTAGAAATCATACAGCGCCACAACTATACACTGAACTGTAAATATCCAGTAGAACAGCAATAACAAAATCAGCGCGTAACATTAAAAACTTCACCTCCATCCACAACAGCACAATTTCAGAGTTGTACGCAATCACAATCGCAAACGAAGCCTTGGGCTCACTCACTATGCTAATAGGGTGATGATTAAGTTATTGTTAACAAATAAATAAATAAATAAAGCATGCACTCTCTGAGCCTATTTCTGTGGCACAAAGAACAACAAACCCGAACCAACCAAAATAGCTGGTTTGATGTTCGAGAAGGTGCCCGAGGAATCTCTGTGCGATGGGGGGGTGAACGGGAGATTTTGCCGTGAATACTCGCAATGACAAAGAAGCCTCTCTAAGAACAGTCTTTGTTAGAAGAAGTGAGACGGAGCTGTTGATCTGCTCTCTCAAGAAGTGTGGCAACGCGCAACAAAGGCCCGGCTCTGATCTCTCTAAAGAACCGGGATGTGCGTCTCCTTCACAGGGAGACAAACACAACCCTGAACTCACGAGGAATCCTGACGGAATTCACGATAACGAGCCGCCGCCGTCGTAAATCTCGATTATGATTTATTTGTAACGGATCCTCGAGAACGAATCCAGGGCTCAAATTAAACTCTTATCGGACGCGGTTGAGAGCGCTCCTGGAGCCGCTTTGAACAGAAACCCACAGGAGTCTGTGTCGTAAAACAGGGTTCTGTCCAGAATAGGAAACTATACACGGTAGTTGAGCTCCTGCATTTGACCTACAGCTGGGATTACCATAAGCTTCAGACTGGGCCATTCGTTGACAGTTTTATAAAAGGCAACTAGAAATATAGCATTTGTAAGTATGTACACATTTGCATTAACTCATGTGAAACACGGTGTATAAACATAGGTGTATTTTATTATTTCTATTGTTAGACACCTTTAGGCACAAAGACATGCAGGTATCCTTGCATATTGTGTTGAATCGAGCAACACAAGTTATCCGGACTATATAGCCATGTTTCCTGTTCAGTTCTCTGGTGCCATTCCTGACCGTCGGAGTCCGGAGGCATTTCAGTCTGCAGTTCGACCAACACAGATCCCATGTGTGCTCGTTTGAGCATCCGTGTGCCACCTGCACGTATGTCAGTCACCTCTTTGTCTCACCCCGGATGAACGGGGACCTGGGGCACAGCTCCTTTGTCTGCAGAGTACGGATATGCTTGTGGAGTATGAAATTAAATTAAACTAAAAGAAAATAAGTGAACGTGCGGGTGTGTGTGTGTGTGTGTGTGTGTGTGTGTGTGTGTGTGTGTGTGTGTGACTGTGTGCGATTGTTTTTCGGTTTCCTCCTCCTGCACGACTACAGCAGAGTGCACATCAACGTGTGTAATTTGGGTGTTGGTTTTCGCGAGGCTGCTGATGAGGTGTCTGAAGTGAGTTAATTGCGTACCAGGAGAGAGGCTGCTCTCTGCACAGACCGGTGCTGTGTGCTAAACCATGAAAAAGGTCTGAAACACAGAGACAGCTCTGCTCCGCGCCCCGCACCGTCCCCAGCGGAACAATTTACCTTTTTTTCCGAAGCAGGTCCAAGATATTAATTAAGATAAATCTACCTCAATTTTGAGATTCTGCTATCGTGTAATTTATCAAAATTATGTTAATTATTTCTGTAGGGCAGCAAAATTATTACCTCTTTCGTGTCTGATTTGTATTAATATTCATAATTTAATAATTCAGCATCCGAGTCCATCTGGTCGGGGAGCGTCGCACCTTCCCGTCTTCACTGTGGAGCCAAAAGAACACACAAAAAAAAAAAGGGTGTGGGGGGGTAAAAACCCACACGACTTCATCGCAAGTCAAACACGGCCCCCGTGGCTCTTCACGCGGCCCCCTCTCTGGAGCGGCACAGACACCTCGGCTTCTCTCGCTCCGTTTTTAAAAGGATATCTGAATTTCCCCACTTTTATCGTGATGTTATGTGTGTGTGTGTGTGTGTGTGTGTGTGTGTGCGGGCACGCATGTTTTTTTTTATCTTTTAATATTATAAACTCTCAGCTGTCACAGACTCCTCTCAGCCCGGCAGGTGAACAGAGCTGAATTGACATTTTCCACACTTCGTGATTTTTACACTGTAATTTGACATAATTAATGCCTACATTACTGCTGATAATTTAGCTAGTTAATTAAACTCTGAGGAGATAATTAAGGAGAGGCTACTGCTTGGATTGCTAATTGTTTTTGTCATTATTTTTGGGGCCTGGCAGCTGCCGGCTGAGTCATAGCGCTCTGTCAGGTGACAGGTCACATGACCGTGGAGCCACAGTGCCGGGCGCTCGGTGCTGTTTGAGGAGACGCTTATTACCCACTGAGTGAACTGAGGAGCCACCTCCTCCCGGCAGTCCCCTCTGCACCGCGCCCCACCGCACGGCTCACATCGTGGCATCTGGATCCGCGTTGTTATTCATCTAACCGGGTTTGTGGGAGAGATTATTCCTAATGCTGCCTGCGCCGACCATCCTTATTTTAGTTGTGTGTATTTTTTTATCCTCCCCCCCAAAGCCTGTAGTTCAATTAACGGGCTCAGAAAGTTTAGGAATAAACACTTCATGTGAGAGAGAAGTCTTCCGGACCAAGCGGAGGAGCCCAGCGCTGGGGTGCGCACAGGTCAAATCACACTCCAGCACTAGCTAAGCGCTAATTAGGGTGACGATAATGCGAAGCTAGGGCAGTGTGATTAAATTTATATTTGGAGGGAGATCTTGACCTTATCTCGCCTCCCGTCTAAATGACATTTAACCTGAACTGGGATGAAGCAGCTGATGTCTGTTAACCCTCCGAGAGACGGAGCATTCGGAACTGTTTAATTGGCAGAATCTTACACAAAAATTGGCATATTGGCATCTACCTGGGTTTTTTGGGGGGTGGGGGGACTAATATGGTAAATTCACAAGTATTTATGTACATATTGATTTCACATTCCAGATTTTTGGTTTCCAGTGATGGATCTATGTTTTCTTCCCTGCACAATCAGTTGAAATCTGCTTCACAAACAGACTTTTACTAAACCTGTGGTACAATCAGGTGCACCTCAGAACATCTGCATTTACTTCATAATTACCCAGACATGTTGCGACTCGATCGGGGGTGACAGCCCAGCCACGCCTGACACTGACACTTAATAAAAGACAATAAATAATAAAGGTGGAGGAGGTAATAGGGCTGTAAACGAGCACAGCCTGCACATCCTTTTAAGGTGTGTTTCATACCCTTTCCTATCTTTTTGTTCCTCTCAAGGTATTCAGTCTGAAGGGTCAAACCTCTGACCTGCCAGCACTACCCCATCGTGACCATCTTTCATCTCCTCTCTTCACGGTGATGCTGAGCACCAACGATTATTCACCGAATACATGGGGTGGCGTGTAGAGAGACAAGAACGGACCGAAACGCTTTAGCATATTAACAGTGATATATACTGTTAAAGTTTACAATGTTTCAGAGAGCGCGTAAAGGCTTGAATTTCTTAATTGGAATTCTTGCTCCTTAATTTGTCTGTGAGCATGTACAAGACTATCTATCCCTATCAGTGTCTAACACACACATTAAGAAGGACGAGCCAGCTTAAAAGCTCAGAGGGACAAAATTATGTGAAATAAGAGATAGAGAGCGAGAGAGAGAGAGCGGCCCTATCAAACTACTCCAGGCAAGATAACACGATAAAAAATAATCAATCAATCCGTGCAAAATCCTTAAGTGCTTGATGTATCCTCCTGAAAATTTAATCACCCTTCCTTCAAGGAAGTTGGATCTTGTAAATAAATGTAGGAGGAAAGGAACGATATTGAAAAATAATTCTATTAGAAGCCCTGATGAAGTTTTACATGAACATTTGAAAGGCAAAACTAAAAGGTTTTAGGTTTTTAATTTAAAAAATGAGGAATATTATATCATTTCAATTTGCAACAGAATAAGGCAAGATCTGATTAGGTTGTAATGTACTTTGAAAGGGTGTCAATTCTCTCGGAGACCAACACTGCTCTGTAATATACCCTTATTAACTGTTTAATACTCTCGCCCTCAGCCCATCCGTCTTCATCAGTGTTTTCTGGAGAACGACACAATCAGGTTAGCTTTTTGTTAGAGGTGAGCCGCACAAGATGTCGAGAGAGGAGAAGGGGAAGGAGGAAAGAAGGAGAGAAAGTGAGCGGAACGACTGAATACGAGGATGGTCTTCGTAGAAACCGAGACTGAAATCAAGTCTATAGAAGAAATGCAGCCTAAACAAGGAAATCGGGCTGTTGTGCGATTGACAGCAATTGATTTTTATACGTATCTTACACAGAACTGTATCAATGACCAGTACCCACAATGCACCATTCCAACATGTCCCCCTCAAGTTTCAGATCCACCTCAGATACAGGTAACCAGAACACTCCCTACAGACGGACAGTGCCAGACCGACTGGCCAGGTAGGAGGCAAGGAGAGCAAATGCAACACGGTCTCAAATATGCTGCCGATCCAGAACATATTTTAAAATAAAAATCGTCTTCACTTCGTCCATTTCCTTGCGTTTTTATCACTATATTGGCAGCAAAAGGCAGTGAGGAAAAACACGGACCGAGAGAAGCAGCGCGGCTCAATATTCACGGCAAGGGTCTGACTGGGGGGGAAACGCATCACTTCGAATTGTGATCGTCTCCCCAGCACAGAGGGAAATGGGATTGTGGTAGACGCAGGGCCGGGGGGGCGGAGGTAAATATTCGGATACTGCCGAGTCATCCGCCCGCTCCTTCCCTCAGCGGGGACAGCACAGTCATTACTTTATCAGGAAACTGCAAACCTGCAGAACCGTCTGAATTCATCAGGAAGTCGCCAAGCTCTCATTCACCCGCTCTGCCCGTCCTGCAGATGATGTCTCTCTGCAAAATTTGAACTAAACCAGGAGTTTAGTAACGGCCATATTGTGATGGACAGGGGAAAGAGCCAGCTTGCATATTCCTGACAAAGCGCATAAAATCCCTTTTGGTGAAGCGATAAGCCATCTCATAATTAGCAGGTTCCAATACCTTAATTACCTTCGCAGACCCAAATTGCTGTTTACCTTTCCGCAGGGGATTTCCGCACACCCACCTGCCTCACTTGGAAACCTCAATTCAGCCCTGAACTCCCAAGCCATGCAGGTCCAGGGTTCTATTCTTATTTAATTTGTATTTTAATGTAAACATGCGTGACACTCGTGTGCCAGTTATATCCGAGACTCTAATGGTAGCGATTCATTCAGCGCTCAAGACCATCTATTATTTCCCCGAGTCAAAGTGTGCAAAGCTGGTCATGCTGCACAGGCTGACCCAGTTACACAACATCCTGGGATACGGCGGAGAGTTTCATCAGACGAGGGAAAGGAGTGCGTATGTTATGAAAAGAGGTCACGGGCTTCCCTTCGAAGGAGTAGGATCGCCTGAAAAACAATCAATTAAAAATAAATAGCAGGGCCAGTCTGAACCTTTCAGCCGATAAAGATCCTTGTTTGACCAATGGCGCTGTTTACACAGGTACAGGTCAACAGTGGAGTGAGTTTGGAGAGGACTGCCTGGCCTGGAATTGGCTTCCTGACATGCCCACAATCACAGCAGTTAATCCGTCACTATTTATTAACACATACATGCAAAACAAAAGCGAAACAAACAAACCGACAAACAAACAGAGATCCAATCCAAAGACGAGCCAATCAGCTCTAACTGAAATAACAGCCTTTCAAGTAGGTCACAGCTGCATACCCAGAGGGCACCTCTGCGTACGGAACAAAATGAAAAACGCTGTTTTATTCTTCCCACAGACAGCGGCCTTCGCATTGCATTCTCGTGTTTCAGTAATAAAAATAGAAAGCAGCGTCTATCCTTTTTTTTCCCCACCGGTGACCTCTAGCACAGCAGAAATGAGAAACTCCGTACAAGAAGTACTGCGCACAGACACACACGCCCAAAGACCCTGTCCACCGAACGCACGCTTCAAACCCTGACGGCTGATGTCCGAAGGAAGAGACAGAGAGAGGAAACATCAGCCGCACACGGAGGTCAACTGCAGATTTGAACACGAGCAAAGCAGCTGTACATCCACACGGGGAGAGGAGTCTGCTCACCAACCATAGCCAATTAAAATCAATCCAAAGAGAAGAGAAGAAGGCTCAGATGTGACAACAAGTCCCTCAAAACTTAGAGGAGTGAATTATGTTTTGGGTTGAGCCACTGGAGGAGAGAAATAATTCTCACAGATGTTTGTTTCGCTGCTGTCTGAAGTGGCCCACCGAGGCCGCGGGCTTCATATTGATCGGCGCACACGGACACAACTCCCGACCAGAGGAAATTATCATAAAACATTCAAATTGATTGATTAGCATGTGGCCAAGCGGTGAGGACGGTCTGTCAAATGACTGGGGGAGTGAGTCGCTACCATGGCAAGAAACAAAACACAAAAGCTGTTTTTTTTCTGGGCCTTGTGTTTGTTCTCCTGCCATCGGTCTACCAGCCTGGGATGTCACCTGTGTAACACAACCGGACAAAAGCAAGCAACTGAACGCAGCCGTCTTGGGAAAAAAAAATCCAAATGTGGAAGAAGAAAAGAAAGAAAAAAAACACAATAAATAAGCTACTCAGTGCCAAGGATTTGCATGTGAATTGCAGGCATCAGAAATGAGAGATGCGTGTTCACAATGTCAAGCCTACTTTGCGCAGAAGAAGAATGGCTTTAAATATCATCCCGAGAGGACAAGCGCGAGTTCAGCCTTAGTGACTATCTGTCGGGAACTATGCTTTATAATTTTGGCATCAATGCTCACAATGCCCCAAATGTAATACAGTCTCACAACAGAGCTAGAATAAGCTAATTGCTTAATTAGCTGACCCAATTCGATAAGCTGCTTTTTTCAATGTATTACCACAAGCACTATGTTCCAAATAGCCTCAGTTGTTGGAAAATCGAGGTCTATTACAGTTTGGCGATAAGGCCGCCTACAAACGCTGAGCCACTGTTGATGTTTATGGGCGAATACATTATTATTCATTCTTTAGGGTTTGAGAAAGTATGACTGAAGGCCAATGCAATTACCCAGAGTTCCCTCATCACTACTCTGACCTCTGACCCCGAGACCTGTAGTGAGTCACAATCTTCTGGCTCCGCCTCTCGATACTGTCTACAGACTAATTGCACTTTATCCTTGATCTGTAACCTTGCCAGGTCTGGATATATACAATTATAGATCTTATTCCAGCTACTGGATTTGTTTTTATGCAAATGAAGTCCCTCGTAGACATGTTTGAGAAATATGAGATTGTGTAATTGATAATAATAATAATAATAATATAGATGTAAATAAATGTATAAATTGTGGTATTTAAGGCCTTTTTTGCAGTCTTGCGTTCTGTGAGGAAACTCAGATAATTTTGTGGTCAGTTGCATCTTTAAACACAACCTAGAGCTGCTTTCAAAATCAAACGCTACACTAGATATTAAAACGCAGCACTTTCTGCTCAGATAGACCGTGTTCCTCTCACACAATGTCTGTTTTCTTTACTTGTAGTTAAGCAAGCAGCGATTATCTATAAAGACAGTCGAGACGTATGATATTATCGTAAAGTGTCCCTTACAGAAGCACATCTCTTTCATCATAACTTTTACAGCTAATGTACCAAAGAAAAAAAAAGACACTCCAGATACTGTGGAGCCTCAAGGGGATTTAGACTCCGAATACCGCGAGCGAACCTTTAAAAAAATATAGGAGGGAAAGAAATAATCTTGATTTTACTTCTCAAATTCTCTCTTTACGGTCACCATTCGCCCATTCTTGCGATTCTAGGTTTTTTTTGGTTGAAAAGAACAAATCAAGTTATCTTTCAGATTAATTAAAATAAATGGTCACAGTTTCACAGATGTATAGTGTCTGTAAAAAAAAAAAAAAAATGCTGACAAGACAAATAATTTAATAAATGTCTATAATAAAGGCTAAACGCAAAAATATTGAATAATTAAGTGAATATATGAATCAAATAAATTAATTTACATTTTCTTCTGGCGTGTTTTAGTATCATATAAGTAGGAGACGATCTATTCTTCAGTCCAGACAGCTATAGGCAATAGCATCCTATTTGTATCATATGAACTCATTTATATGCTAATTCATAGCGATGTATACCCTCTAGATTCATTTCCCTGATTCCTGTTTACCTATTAAATATTTTTGTTGTTATAAATGCAAAGGAACATTGTAATATTAAAAACCCGGAGCTCTAGGCTACAAAGCATTAGTAGTGTATTACCTGATATTATATTCGTATTAGTGTGCCATGGCAGACTGGAATTGTACTTTTATTTAAGTTGCAACCAAATGCCATAGTTTTAAGTGTTGCTGAGCACCATTTAAGTAACTGGCGTTGACAGATTCGCCGAGGAAGCTGCCGGATATTTATTATCAAGTTTAGCTCTCAATAAATCCTGGAAAGTGAATGTCAACTTTTCTTTTTTCGGCCCGTGCCCCCCAGAGCATATGCAAATTATTTCAAAACTGTTTCGCCGGAAACTCTTTCAACGTTTCAATATAATGGCTCTGTTCGGCTTCATCTTACAGACTTCTTCCTGTGCGTATCTGAAGGGCACAACCCTGAACCATATAGGGCCTGACAACACGAACGCCATCCAAAGCATACAACACTCCCATCCCGAGACCTCGAGGATCAGGCAAGGATTCGGGAACGCCGGCATCGCCCGTCCCTGCTGGAGCAGACGGCGTCGGCCCGTTTGAAGAGGAGAAGGTGGATCACATCTCCACCCTGAGTGGCTGAGTATCAAATGCAATTACAGATGATCTGAAATGTGTGTAAGTGTGCGACTGTAACCAGTCAAGAGATGTAATCGGCCATTCACTACCCCTCTTACAGTACTGTGTGTGAAGATGCGATCCAGCGACTCATTGTCATCCTAATTTACAGCAATTGCCACTTAAGTGCTGCTCAGATTTTGTGTTTCATCTCAAAGACTCCTCTGCTCTCTGCCAATCAGCCAGAATGTGTTTTTTTTCTCTTTCTACCACACACAAAAGCAACTCCACTTCATTAACCCCACTGAGCTCAAGATAAGACAACAAGGTGCATCAAAGCAGACTTCCCAGAAAGCACTCGAACAGCGCTGCCAGTGTTCAGTGACTATTACCCATGCACAATAGGAAGCACCCGCCGCCCGGCCGTTTCATTAAAAACACAATAAATTGGAATATTCAATTGATCTCGAGGAAAAAAGGCAGCGGATCTCGAATGAAAAGGACCGCGCCGCCACGCAAAACCAGCGACAGGAAAGTTCCCGCGACTCGGGAAGACCAAAGGACTCGGAAATTACTTGAAAGATCCCATTTCAGCCAACCCCGTGCTGCCGATATTTACACATCTGACGCCTGCTGGCAGAGAGGTGGAGGAGGGGTCTGTGTCTGGTCAAAATTAAGCTCTTGTTCATTTGAAACCCCCCCCCGGTCACAGAGGCCTGCTTCCTGTAGCGATAACCCTCCGTCTTTTTCACGGACGAAACATACAGACACAAGGAGAAGTCCAGAGACAACGGGAAGAGACAGTTAGATGGAGGAGCAAAGTATTCAGAGAACTTTGCAGAAGACTTACAACAAGGAATTTAGGCCAACACCTTCCCAAACCACCTCAATAAGGTCCTGGCCAGTGCTGAATTTGCCAACAGCATGAAGCGAGTTTGTCTTCGACTACATCAGAAAGAAAAAAGCAATAATCCCAATATAATCCATCTATAATAATTGTGTGGTAATCTAACAATCACTGGCACTGAAGAGAGAAATATAAATCTCCACCGATAATACTTTCATTACACCACCAAAAAAAACATTTCTTACCCTTAATTCCTCCAAAATATATATATTTTTCCCTCTGCAGTTTCAAAGTTGCAAATTCTTTTCAGAATTCTGTTAAAAGGCTTAAAATGTCATATAAATGCCAAATCTGAGACTCTGGAAAGATGTAGGTTTTTAAGAAGATGTTAGAGCATTAACAGCTACCTGAGACTGATGAGGTTAATATCCTTATCGCGACTCGAAGGTGCTCAGGAATGGGATATTAGGCAACAATAGTTTGTGGGAAACGCGCCGCGCCGCTCGACTCTGTATTATCAGGTATCACAGCCCCCGGGCCGGATGTAAACACGGGGAACTGTCTAATTGCATCAAATGATTAACTTACTGTAACTAGGCTGAGGAATATTAACTACATGACAGCTTTTTTACTTTAATTAATTTAAATGTTGCTGTTTGAGAGTAATGAGCAGGGAAGAGGTCAATGATACATTTTTCAAACCCACAGACGAACTGTGTTTTGCATTTTTTTTTAAATACGCTTGAAAATGATGACAGGAAACAGACTTAAACGGCGGTTTAGCTTTCCCAGTCCACTCTGTTTTAGAAGCGGTGATAATTGAACCAATAGTCGATCTGATTGCACAAGCAGAGAACATGTATTTGTTTTTACGAAGGTTTTATTTGTAACCATAAAATCCTGGTACAATCTGTCTAGCTGAGGAGTATTCAATTGCGGCTCAAACAATGATCCCCAGATGGGCTGACAGAATGGGTTTGAAGGGCGTGTCAAATGTCCGTTTGGCATAATTCTCTGGGCTCTTCCGCAGCCAATAAACAGAGCTACAGTTCAACACGGTGTGAGAAGTCAGAGATAAAAGCTAATTGACTTCTCTGTGCAACCAAAAAAACAACAAAACACAAAAAACAGCCACCTTTCCCCCATCTGTTAGTGCGTTGTCACTTTTGTCTTCCTATTTGACAATGTCCTGATATGTGTTGAATACTTCTGCAGTGCAAGTTTTGACGTGTGCTGCAGTACGTGTTTGATAGGTTTCACAATAACTCCTCTGTCATCCCATCGTTCAAAACTGAAAAAGACAGTGTTGCATTTCAGTCGCTCTCCCTAAATGTCTGGATGCTGCCGCTCGTTGGGTGAGGACAGTTATAAACCCCAGAGCGCAGAGAGGAAGAGCGAACAAGACAGGAAAGAAACAGGAGACTTTATTCCAAGTTAAATATATTCTGCCTTGAAAGAGTGTCTAGTTTCTCTCCAGACTGAGGCCATGAGCTGTTAGACAGATGATTAGGAGAGGGGAAGGGGCCACAGCACATTTAATTTATTAAATTCTTTCTCCCACAAAAGTTATACAATACAAACTCACCATGTTCTCATTTATTTAAATTAAATACATTTCTACAAGAATTCAACCAAGATTAAAGTGTGGCTCATTAAATTACATCTGTAAATTACCTTCCCCAGTTTTAGAAACCAACAATAACCTGAACCCCAACCCAAGCCAACACCCAACTCACCGGCCAGGCGCGTGCCCATCTACTCCCGACCCGGTTAACTCGGTGGGACAGCAACGTTCACCCTGGTCTGCACCCAAACGTAACCCTAAACCTCATCTCATCACTTAATTAAAATGCAGAATTTATATAAATGACTCAAAACCAAGCTCTCTCAATCATCTAAATGTAATTAGACAATTCTTACTCTAATTTATAGCTATAATTGTAAATTAGCTTAGGCTTTATTTAATTTAGGATATTCCTTTGTTTGTTTCTTAAAGGGTTTTTTCACCAAATATTCAATTGGATGAGACACTGAATCAGCCTGACAGCCTGACGTGTCTCTATAACCCAGTGAACGGCACCAGGGGGCTACCTGACCCGTTTGAAAGCCCATCCAGACCCCCTACCCTCGTCCACCCCAACCCATATGGACTACCTGGGACCAGAACCCTAGACTGGACCAAAATGTAGCCCTAATTTCATTAATTTAAATGCAAAATGTAGCGAAATGGCTAAAATGATTACTCTCTAATCATCCTACAGAGAGCGTTGGACCCCATGCCTACCTTCATCCGTATCTCTAATTAAAACTGAGGGCCAGACCCAATCAAAACTCAGACTGGGCGCAAATCGCAAAGTACAAACCCATATCCCGTCATGTTTTACATTTTATAATTCAACGTGCTTATAATTCCGCACGCGAACAATCGAGGGCCTGTCCGCACTTCACGCTGCGTGGGGAGGTCAATGTTTTCGTTTGCTCAAGACTCCAGTTCGGTCAGATCTTCTAATTGCGGATCTTACCTTTTTTCCCCTCTTTTTTTTTTTTTAATAAAAATTCTTAAACCTCTAAATCTTCCGTTAATACAGATATGCCAATTAATTAGCCTAGGATCAAAGTAATGTTCGGCTTCTTTCCTCTGAACTGCCGTCACGCTCGTTTGTAGTGCACAACTTGGTGGGTACTGTCGCTATTATTATTCAAATAAATAATAATAAAAAGCCCACACTTATTCTCTCCTGGTCTCCCCCAACCCTATTGTCCTTCATCACTTCCTAGAGCCACGAAATTACATAAACGCTGCGTGTTTATTGATGGGAAATGAGCTCAAACGTTGGGCACGTATTAGAAAGCCTTGCTATTCTGAATGTTTAATGGATTGTTATGGATATCATCTTATATGGGTTTTGTGCCAATGCAAATCAGCTGTAACATTACTAATCCACTGAGCCAGTCCTGGGTGTGGGTAGAATAACACATTAGCATTTGTTAGAATTGCATTATGTGGCGGGAACTTGGTAATTTGTGTTGTGGGGGCTTTTGACTGATCCATAAAGCAAGCAAAGGGATAAGGGCTGGAGTTTTTCAAGGCCAGCACATATGGTACACAAATCTACTTTAGTACCCCCAGTAAATTAAGGAAGTCGCGATCGTCTCGAGCTGGAGAAACTTGCGCGGATGAGCGTTTATAAACGTGGTCGGATCAGGGCTGTTTGGAGGAAGTTACATTTCTAATAACGTACCCTGGTCAGGTGCTTGGCCACGTCCCAATAAACAATACGTTAATGAACAATAATCATCATCACAGGAGTGGTATGGAACTGCCACATATGTATCAGTTTTAGGTTCTTCTTGTCACTTAATGAGATAATTTCAACGTTTCCTCAACACAAGCTTGGCTTTAAACGTGTAATGACAACCACAAAGCTTCCCTCCCGTCCGATTCTCCGTCCCAGATCCGACCTGTGTGGAACATGTCTGTCTCCTTTGTACAAATATTATGATGATCCCGATGATGAAAGTGCTGGCTCTTCTGCCTGGATGCCCAATAATTAAAAGCAGGCCTCTTGTTTACGCGACAGTGCTAATGATCCTGATGAAATTACCTCTGGGATCATAATTATAGTAACTCACTGCAGAGACTTTGAGAGTCGCGCTCACAGTGTGAATCTCCACGGCGGAGACGGCCGAGCCGCACTCCTACACTGGGTAGGTGGAAATAAATAAAACATAAAGAGCCACAGGATTGACCATTGCCTGATTTGAAAGGTCTGTGATCTCCTGTTGTGTTCGGGTAACCCCTGATACACACACCAACACAAAAGTCGTCCGTTTATCCATTACTAATTAAACTGCTGGAGTTTATGCACCGACTGTCGTGTTGTTTTGGTTTTTAACACGTCGCATTGTTGACCATCACTCATTTAACATTTTTTGTCATCATTATTTTGCCTTTCGCTCCGGCGGCACCAAATGTTGTCAGATGCTGGCGTGGCACACCGGTTACACCGAGACAAGTGTGAGCAATTCTCCTTGACACCTGACGTCCCATCACCACAGCCCAAACACACCGCCGCAGCGTCACTTATCAACACCTCGTGAAAGGGCAGGGTTTTCATTATTGTTCGGAGCTGCGCAGCATTTTAACCACGCTGCGCCGGGGCCCGTCTCCTCCACCGCCGCAGCTACTGCACAAAACAAACCCGGGCGGACTACTTCACACCATCCCGGGCCAAGTTAGGGGAAAAGAAAATTCAATTCTTACCCACTTCCGTCTAATACACACCATTATTTCCCCCCTCAGTGGTGTCTTTTTTGGACGATGGCTTTGGCCACGCTTGGTTTTAATTTCAAACATCAGGCATTCACAGGGAGAATTGTTTTACTTATGAATATTAATGCCCTTCTTAGCCATGGCTGCTGTAAATGCCTATTTGTCGCCAGGAGCTTCACAAATCAGGTCCTACTCCTGTTAAAGCCATGTATCAGACACCCCCTGACATCAAACCCTCGCCTCCCATTCCTAATTGCAGCAGCGCAAGCGTTTGCACAAGACAGAATGCAAAGCTTTAATTAACTCTTATATCACACGTATTCAGCCCCGATTGTCACACTCGGGCGTTTGTTACGTTGCTTAGGAGCCCCCCGCCATTGCCACCTCTCTGCGGCTCACAAAGATGGCAGCCTGTGAGGACAACGGGGATGGAAAGCAAGGAGGAGGAGGAAGAAAGGAAAAGGACCGGGGTCTTGCAAGTGCCTGTTCTCACTTCCTGCAGTGGAGAGTCATGCACTTTGTTTTGAGAGTGTGTGTATGTTTTTTAGGCAGTACGAGACAGACCAGTAATTAAAGGCGAGGGATTAACAGTGAGGGGAGAGCGTGCCACTGCCATGAGGATGATCCAGGGCCGACGCTGTGTCCCCTTCGCCTCTCCTAATCATCCGTCTCACAGCTCACAACCTTAGTCTGGAGAGAGCGAGAGAGTCACTGTATCTTGAGACCAGGCCGACTGGACGCTGGTGAGGACGTGTCCCACAAACATTGAGGAACTCATGTTTAGATCTCTGCAGAGAGGAAGATTAATATTGCCCTTACTGGGAAGCACCAGAGCATTTTATTGGTGTGTTTTTAGGGGAGTTTGTATTTATACACCCATTTACAGCCTCTCTCTCCACAGTACTGTTGGCAGGGGTCCGGTTCTGTCCAGGCAGGTGGCTGTGAGGTGAAGATATTCATCAATGCTTGGTTCTAATGCCAAGGCCTGAATCCAGCAGACCCTGTGTACCTGTTAAACCTGAACTCTGGGCCCCGGTGTCGGCCATTGTTCTGCCTGAAGAGATTTCCATAGCCACTGAAATCAGGATCCACAGACACAGAATTGTTCTGGGCCCGATGGAGTCACTGCGGTGGCCATCGGCGCCATCTGGTGGAGAATACAAGATGGCAGGCAGCAGCCTGTTTCCTCACTCCCTTGTATACGACAGAAAACCTCACTAGTCAGTCAAAGAACAACTCGGACACACACTCAGGGTTACTGCCATCTGACTTTAACGAGTCGAGGTAAGCGTGTCAGCAGTGATTCCTTCAGTGGAGTAATGGCTGCCGTGTGAGACTATGGGCGGCTGTAGGAGCCAACGTCATAAATCCATCAAATTTCAGCAAGAGGTCGAGGTACATGCAGAACAGGGAGTCTGAAGATTATATATATATACATACACACACACACACACACACACACACACACACACACACACACCTATATATACACACACTTCCAAACTTCTTGAATACTAATATGCATTGATAAAGTCTTCACCTGAGGCTTGGCAAACATGACTGACCCAAAGACCACAAGGAGCAAGAGATAGGGGTCAGAAACCTCACAACAATTAGTCAACAGACGAGAGCAAACAAAACCCATAACGATTTAAAACTAAATGTCCAAAACTGCATTTAAACAAGGTTTTGACAAGGAGTCCAGGTCCTGCTTTTCAGGACAATGTGAATTACTGTGAGCATCCCCCCACCCCGGCTAATTTAACATCACAGGTGTTCACAACAGCAAAATACACCTGTAAAATTAGGTATGGAAAAGTATATGGGGGGGGGAAGAAAAGGAAATATCTGATTTGAGGACTAATAAAGACCAAAGTTTTCTCCAGAAAAGCCCCACCCCTCAGTGTTTATTCACGGCACCAGAAACACATCAGTAAATATTAGAGGTTTATTGGACAGCAAACAAAATTGAAACCATAAAAACAGACATACAAATATTACACAAACGCACATTTCAAACCAGTCTGAATCTCCTTCCCAGTTCTGAAGTTCTAAAAGGTTAAGACTACAATCATATCCATGGGGAAAAAAAAAAGACATAAAACCTTTTATTAAAACAATTTAAAAAGTTGTGAAAAGGCAAACGCGTTTTCCACCACAGACACCTTCAAGTCGAAGTGCAAAATGATACAACGGTCAATCTTGCACAGGAGAGGTTTGACTCCATATGCAGGGAATTTATATTTTGGGGATTTTGCGATGGTAAAAGATTATGAAAACAGGCCCAGGTTTGCACAGATTTCCCCCTGAAGTCTCGATGTGAACACAGACGGTTTTAACCGTTTTAAGAGCACAATTATACACTGGGGTCGAATTTACAACAACTACAGGGACCGGAGGTGGACGATCAATTCTGACAAGTCTTTTACAATTAGCCCCATACTGCCACCTTCTGATGGAAAACCACTTCAAGCCCCATCCATTATTTCCCAGTTAAACAAATTGAACATGTTTAGTTGTCAATCCAAAGATAGGAGAACCCTAAACGGGCACAACGTACACCCAGACATTTCCGTTCTCCAAGGGCTTCTATAAAAGTTTGCCATTAAAATATAATTTTTGTATCAGATCCTCTTTAGAACTGCGACAGGGTTCTGTTGCTTACGGGAGCATTTTACTAAAAATCCAATATGGATCAAACTACGATAATTTTGTTAATATCTTTCTTCAACAGAAATTCAGGGCCATTTATTCCGATTTGGTTGCCGATTTTAGAAAAATAAAAACACGTTAAATCATCTGTAAGTCATGTTATAGTTTTATACTTGTTTCACCCCCATACTTGAGCTGGGAACAAACTCTTGAAAATTATTGCTTTTCTTGTACAAGTTTAATTTTTTTTTTTGCAAAAACCTGAACAGGAACAAGTGAATTCGTCATAGTGCCAGTGGGCCGCTACCCAGACGGGACAATTAATTTCAGTATTGCGGATCTTCTCCTCTTTAACGAGCCGCGTTCGTTAATGCAAGACCACGCAAACCTCCGTGCCGCTGATATGTGCAAACACGAAAGCACCGGCGCCATTAATAATATTTCAGAGATGCGCAGGTGTGCATTTAAAGCTGAATTAGACCCACTGGCAACAATTCATTTGGAAGATAAATTAGAACATTAAAACAGTAAATCGACATTCAAAAATGTGACGCTTAAACCGAGAGAAACGTGAACAGTTTCAGATCTCTCCGAGTGAGACCACATTTACTTGTCTAACTACAGAACGATAAAATGCGGAGAAGATTCGTTTTGGGGGGGATGTTACTTCCAATCGTCCTGAGAACCAAGCAATGAAGAACTAAGAATGAACAATTACCACACATGATCTCAATGGACAGATAATTAACGGAGTGTATGCAAGACCAGTTTCTCACAATTACAGAATATAAATCCATAAACATGTATTAAACCGTGACACTGGGTTCAGATTTTGTTTTGCATGACTGGAGACCTGAACCAGACCTTCACAAAACCCTGAGGACCTCCAGACGTCGGCAACCGTTTCCTCTGACGGAGAGGGTGGGATTGTTGTCCTCAGTTTCATCCTGACTGGATGAGATTACAACACAAGACTGCATATCCCGGTGACCGAGAAGGAACAGAAGTGAATCGCAAGCTGAACGGGCCCGACCTTCGCCCTCTGTCCGAGTCCGTCCCACCAGCATGGGCAGTGCTACTACTCACCCCAAAAGGTAACATTTCAAAATGAAAACATTTCTCTTGACCAGACACATATGCAGGCTTGGATAAATCATAACCAGACGGACAGGACAGAAGTGTGTGGTGTAAGAATAGAGCTCCCCCGAGACCCAGTCCTTGTTTTGCTTTAGTTTTTCCACTTAAACAGTTTGGAAATGGGAGATTTTCTCTTGTTTTTGTCTCCTTTCTTTGTATCTGTTTAAAAGAGAAAGACAAAAAAAAAAAAAAAATCATTGCCATTGAAAAGACCGGTACCAGAATCCAGATCAACGGGACTGTAACCCGAGAGAACTTCAGACAGATAGAAACACAAATAAATACATGCTCTGTTGTAGGGGGACGGGAGAGATGGGACTTAAGCAGATAAAAGCAGCCATAGGGAGAGAAGACCTGGAGATCACAAGTATAAGTGATTTCGGAAGCATTACTCTGACCAGGCCCAGACCTCAGAGCGAATGGAGCCACAAGCAAGAAAGGAGGATGTAGGAAAGTCTTCAGAGACCCCTCCCGGAGGCCCCTTACTGCAGGCCTGGCAGTGGATCACAAGATCATGCCTGGATTAAAGCAAAGCAAGCCGCGCCTCGCCACCAAAGCACGGCAGTCCCTCACGGATCGGGCGCCAGGGCTTTCAAGCGACCCCCACGGACTCGGAGCATTAAAGCACAGCTCTCCCGGCTCCAGAAACGGAGAGAGTCGCAAGGATGCAGAGCAGCAGAGGAGCAAGTCAGAGATTGTCTGCAAAGTGTCTTTCTTTGTTTGGTAAAGGTTTCAACCGTTTAGCCCTGTTGATATGGAGACGATTGAAGCATCAGATCGCTGCAAGATGTACGGCTACAAACGCATCGTCTCCACGAGGAAAACGAGATCTCTCGGCTGATCGAGAATTCGTTACCACTAATGTTCACCAAGCACAAAACGGAGCAGTCACTAACACCACAGTGTCTGACAGTTACACCCCTAGGAGTCATGCAGGCAGACGCTCATGCAGAAGAGGATGCAAGGTAAACCACAGGCCCGAAAGCCTTGGAGCAAAGACAGTGGCCACACAAAATGAAAGACAACAATTATTTACTGTAATTGATCTGTTAGTTGGTAACTGGAGAACTAGAGCACCGAAAGTCACGTAAAAGAGCGGCAACTTCCATCACTAATGAATATACGTTCTCATATGTAATTCTGTTCTTCAAACGTGAACTGCGAATCAAAGGCGACACTTGACTAAAGTACAGTAGAGTTCAGCGGAGGCTGATCAATTACACAACACAAGTATCTGTGTTTGAGATGAGCTTTTGTGTTATTTTTCAAAGGGAAGTAAATCATGACATCGGAAGCTTTATGTTTTGAGTTTAAGTTTCCTTCCACGGAAAATAAAGCATCAGCCATTACCTTTTCTACATCAGTAGAGCTGATCGTTAAAGTGTCTTTTGATCTATTGTGTAAATGAATAGTAAACATTAGAACTGAAATGTCCTCAGAATTATAAACAATTCCTTTAGCTTTTCTTTAACCGAATAGATCTTTACATTTTTACTGAAGTTTGCTTTTGAGGTTCACTTCAAGTCACCAGATTATAATTAGGAGGCATCTGTACGAGACCAACATGTATTTGCTGAACTGTAAGGCAAATAAAAAGCTGAGAAAGATGTAAAAAAAAAAAAACTCACCCAGTTTCTGCATCATTTCATTCAGTTGCTGGTCTTCCTCCTCTTCCCTGAAAGATATAAAAAGTTATACACTTGTTACCGCTATTAATAATACGGTTTGATCCCCTAGAGGATCAAAAATAACTATACTCACACAAACACCTAGATAAAAAAAGCACAAACCAACGTACTCCGAACGCCACCTGTGCGTAGAACAAACTGGACTGCGACCGTGATGCCCGGCGCGCCCATCTCCGGCAGAGGGAGACCAGACGGCGACTCACCTCAGCCGGTCCTCGTCCAGCCCGTCCACGATGGCGTTGCGGTCGTTGACGATCTCCACCAGCTTGTCCATGAGCTCCTTCTCTCGCACCTTGTCCGCCGACGTCTTCAGATGCTCTGAGGGAACGACAAGGCGGCGAGAGGTTCACACACAACCTCTACCTAACCTCTAATTTGGGCAGCCTGCTCCTCCAGTGCTCAACCAAGGGGCCCGAGTGGGGAGACGGGACAGGGATCGGGGTTCACAAGACATTGTCTGAAACCTACCTGGCTTCTCCATCAGCCTCCTGAGCTGCCCCTCAACCCCGGGCTGCTGCTCCTCCAGATCTTGTGTCTTTGCACTGGGTGAGCAGATGAGAGAGGGTGAGAGAGTGAGAGAGTGAGAGGGTACAGAGTCAAGAGCTCCACATGACAGAGGGGACAATGCCCTCAATCTACGTCCAAGACTCACTACACAACCCAATGTACAGCTTGGGCAACTTGGTCAAAAAGGCAAAACAATGCAATGGTTTGTGTGTAATCGGGCATCTATAGATCTGAGACTTTTGTCATTCAAAATACAAGTGTGTAATTAAAATTATCGTCATCATTAATGTGTTTTAGGTGAATTCAACAATTTAAAAGAGGGATAAAGGGAGAGGCAGGAAGTATTGATCGATGTGTCCCAAGACAGTTTCCAGGCAAAGAAGGGCATTCCTTACATGTACACCAGCTCCGACTCTCTCCTCATGAAGACTTGTTTATTGCGGATCAAGTTGAACCAGTCCACCATCAGGGCTTCCTCTCCTTCCTCTGAAACACGACATTGTCAGTGGGGGGGGTTTTAGACTGCCAGGCCTCGCTCTTGGTGTAGAGACCATACATTACACTTTTAAATGTTTTATGATCTATGATCTATGATCGAAAAATGTGTATTGTATGTTTTGTTTAACAGAATACGTAGAGATTTTGTTGTTGACTATATGGAAAACTATTAAAACACTGGCTAAAGGACGAGTATCACTACTAAAAAATGGCAGCTAAGGAAAGTTAAAATATTTACATTCTCAAAAATGTAAATCTAAAAAGGGACAAGCAATTATTTTTTTTGAAGGTTACAGTTTCCCTCTGCGCTGGTCCACACACACACACGGCAATAATTGAATATGCACGAATCTAACTGGGAAGAACAGGGACCGCGTGTCGACTTAATTAAATCTGCGCAGTCGTTATCAAACGGCCAGGTGACCCGAACGCAGCCGGGCCGTTCAGCGGAGACGTCAAGCGCTTCTCTCTCTCTCTCCCCCCCAACTCTTCTCAAGGTCACTCTCCCCTCCTCCTCTCCACACAGCGACCATGCCTGGCTCTCGAGTCTATTTCCATCCCGCACTGCAATCCCTCAGAGAGCACAGGCTATCAGGAAGGAAAGCCGTCTCCGCCAGCGTCTCCGCACTCGGCTCATTTGGCTCCGGCCCGAGCAAATTGAACGTTTTTTGGGTCGCGCCCCTCCAGGCAGGACTGGAACCCCAATCAACCCCCCAGGTGGCCAGCTGGGCTCCCTCGCTACGGCAGGGAGAGGGATTTTTTTTTTTTTTAAATGCTCAGGCCGCCCCCCGAGACGGAGAGGGACCGATTTCTCCCAGGAAGTGAACGGACGACCCGCACAATCTGGAGACGTACTAACAAACTCCGGAGCTTGGGCAATTCTCCAGTAAATAGATAAAAACCTCGAGGGGAATCATCTGTCCGGAAAACATTACGCCCGTCCTCTGACTGGCGGCCGCAAACTGGTTTCGTACGAATTGACAAACTCCCAAAATCGCAACCTAATCTCGAGAGCTGTCATGTCAGTTTTGCGTCACCTCTACACACACACACACACTTCATGTTAGTCTAGCACAACATGCGTTTTAATGTGCATGTGACTTCGCATCATATCTGACTGGAAGCCACTATATCATTCAGATCAAATCACAGCATTAGCGTTTGAGTGACGGAGGCACATGGTCAAGAAATTGCACTGAACTTAAAATCCGTTCAACTCTTCCAGTCTCGTCATTGCGGTCTTGTTGTTGCCGGTAAACGCTTTTGACAAGCAGCTCCGAGAACAATATCCCCAATAGCCGCCGGTATCTCCGACTCGGTAAAACACCGATGACAGTTTTAATTGACGATAGAGTCGACCTTTCGAGTCCTCCGAGGTCTGATCTCATTTCCAGGGAGCCGAGCCCCAAGAGGACGGCCAGCCGCGCATCCCAGAGCACAATAGAGTAAACGCCCGAGATCAGTGTGCGGCATAGTGTGTGTATTAAACTGACAGAATGAGAGAAAGATAGAATGAAGAGAAGAGGAGAGAGCGAGAAAGAGGTAGAGGAAGAGAAGGATGTGGGGATGTACGAAGTATCCAGTAATGCAGATGTGAAACGGAGGACTCATCTTTTCCTTTGTCAGCTTCAGTCACTCAGATGTCTGTTAAGTTCTTGTCAGAGTGGAAAGGGAGGAGAGGAAAAGGGGGAAGGAAGGGAAATGGATAGCGACGGCCGGCTCTCGCACACCTTCCTCGCAGCTGCGGAGCTGCTTCTCCATCTCAACACCCTTCTTCTCCAATTCATTGAGGTGCTCCTCGATCTCCTCCAGCTCTCTCAGGATCTCCTCTTGAGGGATGTAGTCTTGCTTAGCCTGAAATAAGACGCTCACTTTCACTTCGGAAACAAGACAATTATAAGTTCCCCCCTGTGATCCGATCTACAGTAAAACTGCATAAGAGGGCACAAGAATTGTTAGAAATGGAGGAAAAACGATCAAGATTCTTGCTTGTTCTTTTTGAATACTGAAAATCAGCGCTGTGGGATTATATTTCAGTGATTGAACAATAATTACCCTCCCTGTATATAAACGCAGCCAGGCAGCTTGCAACATATGGCCTTCAAATTAATTCTTTGAAATGTTACTTTAATAAGTACAACAGATCTACAGCATTTAAGAACAGCGCTGGAAGGAAGGTAAAAAAGCGACGGATATTTCACAGAAAACCGCTCATCTCATCAGCGCCAATTTAATTAATTCTTTCAGGGTTTTGTCTCATGTGCATTTTATCGCACACGCTAATTTTGTCCGCAGGCAGGATTGTCTGTGTTCCTCAAAACAAGCCTGAGCCGTCACATACGTTGCCTATCTGCAGATCCAGACCCAACAACCCTGACACTTCCAGGTTTCGCAACCGGACATTTAGGACTTTTACCTTTGGCGACTTCACTTCAGAGACTGAGGCGTCCTTGGCAGAGGAGCCCTTGGAAACATCCCCAGGTGTGGTCACTGCAAAGGAGATCACATGATTCAGGGGCCGTGGCATTTAAAGAGAGGCAGCATTTAATGATACAACCAAACATTGCAACCTTGAACACTTGACTGCAGCAAAACCCCGACAGATGGTGTCGCTCACACTACTGGCAGGTGTTGCACCTCACACCTACAATAACAATCCTGCAGGGCAGCTGAGGGGACAGGGAAATCGAGAGGCCACACTTATGAGACGACAACAAAAGAAAAACTGCAGTTTTCAGCCCGACAGGACACTCCTGAAACGTCGCTTTATAAATGCATAGGAACGTCCCATGATAAAGGCTGAACGATCCCGAGCTGCCAAAAGTGACACTGACAGAGGCGGGGAATAAAAGACAACCCTCCCCCAAATTCACATGTCCTCGCTTCATAATTTGACCAAACCAAAACACTATGTCGGCCTGGATAGATCTGGACGGCCGGTGCTTTGAAGAGTCGATCCTCTTCCAAAGGAGACTTCCTGGAAGCGAAGGCGGCACTAAACACTCCGCCCTGTTCACCAGCGCTGACTGGCATTTACATACACTGCTGGAGATCGATCATGTCTGCAGCTGTGATCCGGCACATGAAAGGACGAGGTTCATGAAAGCCTGCCGCTACACCGGCTTATCACTAAAGAGCAACGGCACCGCGGCGGCCGTGATACAGAGGTGCTTCACTCACAGTCGCTCTTGGGCCCGACGAGACCGGCCGGGGGGGACAGCACTCTCCGGCCACCGGCACCTGGGGCCGCGGGCACAGAGATGGTGACGGAGACCGAGGTGGTCGTGGAAGCCGGTTTGGACGCCGGGACACACGAGGCAGGGCTGGACGAGGGTCTACTGGGAGCTGCCGCCTTCTTCGTCAGTTCGGGGGTGGAGGCAGGAGGCACTTTGTCTTGAGGATCTGGAACCCTGGAAACAGAAGAGGAGCAACTGAGGAGACACTCGGACAGACAGAGGAAGAGCAGCCAAACCCAAAACACCGCAGATGATCAGTTGCCATCATCAAAGTCTCATCCTGAGGTCTTTTCTAAACTAATTACATATACAAATATGTTACTGTGATCCGAAAATCACGGTAGCAACAAATGTTGCGTCATGCTTTACACAAACTATAGGAAGTGATAATACAGGACCTACGTTCATGATAGCGGACAGAAAGGAAAATCTATCGTTAAATAAATTAATATGGCTGTGAAATCACATTCACACACAGTGTCCACAAGAACTGGATCACAGCCCCTCATTCGTCAGCAACACTGTAAACGAAGAGATTAATGAACTATATTAATATTGCCGACATGAAATGTATATTTTTTTACACACAGCTCGTTTAAGGATTGGCCAATATTTACATAGCAGTGAAATTAATGAATTGCAATATATCCATTGCGTTAAATGGGAAAACCTTTCTGAAGGAACGTGGCTGCGACGATCTGAATGAGACAAGCCTACAACAATGTCTGTTCTACACTTCCCTGTGTGGGTTATTTCACACCGAGAGCCGTGCGTTAGTTGTGGTTTTTAGACGGACTCTGGGCTCGTCTCTCTTTAAACTAAAGTACAGGTTCCGTTCAGCAACTTATTTCAAGACAATAATATATACATTTTTCTAAACGCTACGCTGAGTGGTGGTAACGGGGCGCGTGTCGCAGATCTGACTGCCTCACCTCGTGCTTTAGGGCGACTCGGGTGGCAGGATGGGAGAAGGACAGTCAGAGGAACCCAGAGTACCGAGTTCGTGTGGCGCTAGGGGCAGTTCAGGGGTGGCTCTCTGGTGGCTGAGGGGACAGGGGACAGGGGGCTAGGGAAGGGGCTGCATCCTCAACCAGTCGATCACTACAGAGATGGGCGCGGAGGGGGACATCGGCAGGCTGGAGGGCAAAGTCAGAGAAAAGCCGGTTGGAGAGAACACTCCACTCCGAGGCACAGAGACCAACCACGTGATGCCGCTTCGAGCACAGGGAGGTGCCACGAGGGCCGGGTACTTACTTTGATGCTGCCTTTGACACAGGCTTGAGTTTAGATCGCCAGTCTGCCGGAGAGGCCGAGTTATCAGTTTCTGTGGACCATGGAGAACAGAGGGGTGGTTAGTGCTACCCAGAATGCTTTAGGGCTGAATGTCTGAACAAAGGCAGTGATGTTCAGACTGTACAATGCACTAGTTAGAGCTCATCTGGATACTGTGGACAGTTCTGGGCTCCACACTTCAAGAAGGATATCGCTGCTCTAGAGGCAGTTCAGAGGAGAGCAACCAGACTTATTCCAGGTCTGAAGGGAAAGTCCTACTGAGAGACTGAGGAACTGAACCTTTTCACCCTGGAACAGAGGAGACTACGTGGGGACTTGATCCAAGTCTTCAAAATCATGAAAGGCATCGACCACATCAAACCAGAGGAGCTTTTCCAGATCAGCAGGGACACACGCACCCGGGACACAAATGGAAATTGGGCTTCAAGGCATTCAAGACAGAAAACAGGAGACACTTCTTCACACAGAGAGGGGTCACAATCTGAACAAACTCCCCAGCGATGTGGCTGAAGAGACAATTTGGGAACATTCAAAAACAGACTGGATAGGATCCTTGATCACTTAGTTATTAATGGACACCAGACGAGCACGATGGGGCGAATGGCCTCCTCTCGATTGGACACTGTCTTATGTTCCCATGAACACCGAGAGGACGTCCCTCCTGCTTCCTCAAGGGTTTATCCATCGTGCTTTAGGTTAAGAGACCCCAGCCCCTCCACAGTGACCACCCTGTGGTAAGACTCGAGTGTGAGACCATACCTCTGGTGATGACAGAGGGGGACTTGGCTGTGGGACTGTGCAGGCTGAAGGACCGGTTGAGGTTCGTCATGTCCTTGGAGCCGGTCTTGACCCAGGATGGCTCCCGGGTGTTATTCAGGGTGAGGGGCGAGGACTCGAAGGATGACACCGGCCTCAACCCCCCCGACGCCGGGCTGCCGTCCTCCCGCTTCCAGCTGGGGCTGTCAGCAGCTGGGGATTTCGCCCCAAACCTGACGGAGAAACAATTTCAGATCAAATACTCTGCCACGCAAATCAACCCGAGCAGAATCTATAATCAACAAAGCAAACAACTGGCTCTGGGGATTTCCCTCTGTAATCGCACGCTGTATTGATCGGCGCCTATCCTATTGACTACCGCTTTCTTAATTTGGGAGAGGCTGACCGCCAATGATTTCCGTTGCCTCCCAAGAAAACAAAAAGGTTATCATGCAAAAACACTGGATACACTGCGAATATATGATCGCTGAAATGTGCAGATATTCCCTGAAACTTCAATACAACAGACAGCAACATCTGCACAATATACACTGCAGCTCAACAAAACCTATGCAATCCACACTAGATAAACAGAAGAGACCGTTCAAGAAAAAAAACAGGACACCACAGATACTCTACACACACTTCTGTGGTAGTGAGAAAAAATAATTAAGAGCATGTTAAAAAAAAAAAAATCTGAAAAGGAGTGAAATTATGAGACTCCAGTAGCTAATATTAACAGGTGTAGGGACAATAAATCAAACCCACATACAAACTATACAATACACATTTTAGAAACACAAAAAGAAAGCACAGAATGATTTAAAGTAACCCTCGATTGGTCCTTCTCAAAAGAAGTTACCAATTAACATTAATCTGGCCAGTGCCTCTCAACGTTAAAAGGGTTTACTAGATTAGTACAATTCCCTTAAGTGTTACAGAAATGATAGTCTCTCTCTACACCCGTTACTGCAGAAAAATGACAAACCAGCCCATTTTACCTTTCACATCCCCCCATCTGGACACATTACGATCTCTTCACTAACCACAGCCCACTGGGGGGATATTATAGCGCTCTACATCAACAATAAGCAAGAGGTGGGAGATTCTTCAGGTGTCAAGGAAAATCCCGCAGAGAGAAATTAGAACTTTAGGGTTTTAATCTCGGCTTGTGATATTCAGGACCACAAATCCCAAAAGTAACCTCTGCAGGGGAGGCATTACTAATTGTGGCCCCTGAAAACATTGGTTTCTCATTTGGACAAATTAAACGGTAGCCTTTCAATTACAGCCTATGGATTTCCTCTGGTGAGTGAGATCTGCATTTGTCTTTTCGGAAATTGCAAAACAGTATTGACGGTCCACACCGATCCCAAATACTAGATCAATTGCGAAACCATTAGGAAAAAAAAATCGATCTGGAAACAAAACCAAATCGCTGCTCTTCGCCACCGGGCAGGGCACGTAAAACATCTCGATTTCCCACATTACCTACATCTGCAGACACTCCCCAGAAAAATCAATGCGATACGAGAAGGAGAACCAAATATTGTTTTGCTAGTGTGCATTTTCACAGACTGATGCAAGTTAAAGCATCTAAAATAATCATAAGATGGTGGTTAAACTGTCAGCTACAATATGCCAATTCATAAAATACACTTGCTTGCGTTAATTGCGAACAAGAAAGCCTGCAGCTCCTATGATGGTTTCAACTTCAGAACAAGGGTGATATCTGAGCTCAAATCGTAACACCAGCTCAGCACCACAAGAGGTCAGTGTTGGTTACGGCAACAAAAAGAAAAATGCAGTTTTCACCGAGGAAACAAAAGCCGAACGCTACAGTATTTAGGACAATCAGACAAGGGAAGTGAAACATGGCACACAATGGCACGGCTTTAGCATTTTGCCATTTAACGTTAATGAAGAGATCGATCTGAACAAAAGCCGTGACCTGATCAAACGCTTTCTCATCTGCCTTTTAAAATACTCTTACTTGACTAATTAATGGCTGACACCCTAGGATTGTTCACAAAGATCCCCTTCTACCTCTTCCAAAAATAAACAGGCAAATGAAAACGGTCTCCCGTCTGTTGCAGTGCTCACCTCTTGTTGATCTGCGAGTCGGGTGTCCTCAGCCCCACATGCAGGAACGATGTGTTGTTGTTGTTGGTGTTGCCCTCCAGCTTCTTGGACAGCACCGACCGGGCCTTGTCCTTCTCGTCCTCAGGCCTCAGTGGCGATTTGGTATTGCTTGTCCTCTCCAGTGTGGAGATCTGCGGCGACCACCGGGTACTCGGGGGGTTAGACGGCGTGGTCGGCGTCGACTGGAAGAACTTCTCCCGCGCCGCCTGCGTCTTCTCGGCCGAGGGGGTCCAGGGCTTGGCGGTGGAGTTGGTGTCCGCGGTCTTGGTGTTGACGCTCAGGACCGACGTGTTGGAAGCAGGGCGGGGCGTGACGCTGCCCTCGTTTTTCGGGGACGTGAAATTGGACCCCATCTTGGCGGTGACTGGAGAGTTTTTCTGAACCCCTCCTCCAAAGAGCCCCCCGGACCCCACGGCACTGCTGTTGCGGCCGCCGGTGCCGCTCTGGTTGAGCTGGTGTGTAGTGCAGATGAATGTGCCGGGCTCGGGGCCGGGTTTGTACGTCCCCGAGAGCAGGATGTTGGAGCACTGCTTGCACCTGTCGGGAACACAGAGGGCTTCATACACAAACCGCACCGAGCCACCCTGACAAATCAGCTCTGGCGTCTCTCGTTAGTGTACTTTATGTCTCGCATTCGGGAAGCCACGCTATTTCAGAAGTAATCGAGACTTAATATCCACATAATTATTCAGATAAATAATTAGATACGCATTAATGACTGCTCAGACGCATCTATAAATATTTATTTTATTAACTGCAACGACGGTGCAGTTTCAACATTACTCTTCGTAAATGGAAGCGGTGCCTATTTGCTATTTTAAAACTATCATTACCGCGATCGTAATGAGCCTTTACACACAAAATACCGCTTTCAGACACGGCGCTTACAGCAGATGGTCTCTGTGATGTCTCGGGCTGCTTCAGTGTAACATAGGTCTTCTGTTAGAGACTCGAAATGAGGCATAACCTATCGATCAGGTCGAAATCTTCAAGTTCTACCGATTTCTGGACCTTTAACCACAACTGTAAGAGAATAAAACCACTAAAGCTACTGTCTGTCTGAGTGACCTGAAAATTCTTCAGACTGGAGAAAAAGGCTTACATGTGAATGTAGAGAAAAAGAAAATCAGACAGAGAGACGGATTTTTTTTTTTTTTGTATAATAACCCACTTGAAGCAGTTCCTGTGGTAGAGCTTCCCATCCACCAGGTGGCGCTGTACCAGGTGGACGTGGTTCTTGCACATTGCACAGGTGCTGCTGAAGTTCCCCGTCTTGTTCGAGCTTTCGACCAACACCTTCTGAGGGAGGGAAGGAGGGAAACAAATCAGGATAACACTTCTAAAAACGTGGGCTTCTCTCTGTTCTTTGAAGGAACAAAAACAAAAACTGCCGGCAGGAATCAAATACAGTTTATATAGTATTGTTTAATGTACGAGTTGTACATGGTGCAGAAAGGTATAGCATAGAGTAACCATCAAAAAACTAAACAAAGGGCTGGTCGGACTATGCCAATGTCAAATAGCATGTGGTTCTTCGAGCCCAAAACGATTACCTTGTATAATAACACTTTCTGTACAAAAGTTTGTCAACGAAGGCAGAATTCACAGCACTGAGCCAAAGAAAGGTCCTGTCAAGGGCAGAGGAACCCGAAGACCGAGTAGTGAACCCTGCGAGCGTTACTGTTCCCTCGGCCGGGGTTCTTTGGGACGACATTGTAAACATGGAAAGGGTTTACAGACACTAGATTCACTTGGTTTTGCCGATCACTAGAGGGAGCTCCGACTCCGAGTCCTGAATTTCTCAAACCGTGGATTCCAGCACTGAAATGCAGATAAACATTAGCAGTGCAGTCGCCGTCAGGGGAGAGGAAGAGAAGGACAACCAGCACCAGACACACGCCGTGCCTCTTCATTCGCAGGTGTAAATGACCCGCGGTGCCGACAGACGCGTGAGGGAGATGCATTTCCGGTTTAGCCACCCGCACTGGCATGACTGCTAGGAGGAAATAGCGGGCACACAGCTGATTTCGTGACATTTGCCTTCCTTATTTTCACTCCATACAGCTCCCATCACCTGTGTGTGTCACAGGTCCCGATCACTACAGCAGCACTGGGGCCGAGCAAGTCAAGCAACTTGGAAGAAAAAAAGCGCTAAATAAAACAAAGTTAAAAATGCCTTAGAAACTGGTTTGTTTAGTCATCAATTAGCGTCAAGGCACAGCACAGGGTGTAGCATCGTCAACACTGTGACAGGGTTTCATATTCATTCGTTCCGTACAGCGGTTTCTCTTGTCCAACAGTTCTGCTGTGGTCTAAAGTTTTCCAATCCCATTTCCAGATGTTTCCAGAGCGTCCATTACTATTCCCCAAAACAACCAACACACTGAGTGGAGCACCACACCCCGGTGTGCTCAGCGTCATGAAACACTCGGCCACTGCTGTCCATGGCACAGTGCTGCACAGCGAGTGTTTACAGCGTCTATGAGTCGAACCGTGTGTTATTCTGTGTGCAAGAAGATGGTAGAAAAACTACTCTCTCCTTAAAACACATATTTATCTTTATTTAACGTTACAGCAGCTCATGGGCTTCGAGATCTCAGCCAGTGAAGGTGTAGTGGTGTAAGCGGCCGGGGACTCTTACACAGAGTCACGCACTACAGGAAGGACAACACCCTGCCGAGATTGACAGCAGGTCAAAGGTCATCCATCTCCTGTATTTTATTGAACCACTGAAAACACAAATCAGCAACAACAGGCTAATGCCAAGTCTGTTTCAGTTTCGTTTTTCTCAATTGTTTATGGAGACTTATTTAGCAAACAGTCACAAGGAAGCGCCGTGGCTTTCATGGCTGCGCCTTACGCAGGCGTTTTCACAACGCAACGGGACATGAACTCCCACCGGCACAGCGAGAGACACCAAGAGCTGCCTATCGAGACGGGACCGGCCGGATCGTGACCCTTTTCATCAGAAGGAATGAGGGGGAGATCTCACACAGGTCTGCATGTCCGCCGTCCGATCCAGCCGCGCTGGGATGGAAGTTTATCCTGAACAATGAACACCTCCGCTAAGAGGGTCTTGCCAAAGGATTTGTAAAATACATTACCCTTAATCAGACTTTAAACATAACTTTTAATAGTATTAATAAGGGTTGGAGGGTCCCTTACTTTGTCGGCGGCCCTGGCTGGTTTGGGGGAGGGTCTCTGCGTGCTGGCAGCAGGGGGCGAGAGAGGCCTGGTCTCAGTGCTGGGTTTGGAGGGGTAGGCTTTAGCGACCACCGGCAGGTTCTTCTTCCCAGACGGCTCCTCCTTGGACTCCTCTGCCGGCCGCTTGATCCCAGCCATTCCCCCAACTGAAAAGGCAAAGCAGGTCTGTGAGGAATCATACCGGGGAGCTGGGTCCAGTTCCCTCCAGAGAGAGTTTCTAACTTTCCCGATCAGGTGGGAATGTGTCCCATCCCGCAACCCTGAGTTCCCATCAGGCCACAATGGAATCTGACTGGACCACAGCCTCTTAGAGGAAGAGCTCTTTCTCCTTCGGGAACATCAATAAAAGGCTGCCACTATACCGAGCTGTAAAGCCTCCTAATCACATGACCGCTATCTGCCCTCCTGTGGCCGCTTCTCCGAGTCAGACAATTACCTTAACTGACCTTTATACCTCCAGCATTTGGTTCCCTGTTCATGAAGCTGTCCAGATAGAAACACTGTTGAAGACACTGGCGTTGTGTGCGTTCGCCTTACAGAAACAGCTGGCGCCAGGTTGACATACCAATGCTGAAATGTATCCGATTACAATTCTACTAGAACGCTGGGATAAGAAATCACTTTGTTGCCAATTATCCTTTTTCCAAATCTCTGTCTCCACTATCTATCTACAAGACACTCATGGCAAATGGGAAGTTTGTTGACAAAAAGTTAAAATAACTTTTCACTGGGAACACAAATTCCGATTAACTAGAGTGGGACTGAATAAATTCATATAAATGGGGGGGGTGCTCATTAGAATACTAAATAACAATCTGTATTGTTCACATGAAACTCTTCTTTGTAACATTTTCTCCCAGAAAAGGATTTCACACATTACACCTACACTTAATTACGATTAAGACTAGTAAGCCAACCACTCTGTTCCATGAAAGCTTTAAAACAATCGTGGTTACTGATTAAACCCTTTTGCCATTATTCTTTGGTGGAGAGCGAAACCACCTTTAAAACAAACCATTGATTAATCCTCGAAGCATTAGGCTGGCCAGCTGTGGGCTTCTATAAAGACCTGGCTCAGCAAGTCGCATATTAGTGAATAGATCCTTCCGACGATCCATACTCGCGTCCCTCAGGTATTTAAAGTAAATCTAGATTTGTGTTATTAACGTTCCGGCCGCGCCAGGAGGGAGGCGGCTCTTCAGCTCAGAGCGCACAAGCACAACAACTAAACAGCAGCACGACCGCGTGAAAGAGTGAAGTGACGGAGCCCAGCATCCACAGTCCTGCACTAGTTACTGGAGAAAAATGCCTGGTATTCAGACTCGGGGCTGTGGAGCACCTCGCTATGCGTGTTGTACACATTGTCCGCACTTTCCAGGTGCAGCTTGAGAAACTGTGCCTCAATGCATTATTATTCTTTCATGACCATATAGCAAAACTGGCATTGTATTGTCCTCCAGAACAACATGTACAAAAGCCTAAGCCCACTCCTCTCCTGCAACGATGCACATCAGTCCAGCTGCCTGTGAGGACGGGGACGACGCAGAGGCAGTTCTGTGATTGAGGGGGCAGATCCGATCGAACTGGACACCAGCTGCGTTTAGGAACGTGGAAATATTGGACTGCAACGTGGCGAGGAACACACTTACTGGGCGAGCGGCCGTGGAAGTAGTTGTAATATTGTGACACATAGGTGAGGATGCTGAGCCGGTCGGGGACGCGCAGGGCCACCATGTCATCGGCGTCTAGCAGGGCCGGGATCCCCAGCTTGTCTTCGGCGACTCGGAATGCCTGGAGACAGAAAGAACAATTAGCATCAGCATGAAAACAAGCATAGTTCTCTCAGAATAATGTCTTACATCATAGCTCACTGGTTAAGCCTGTGAATGCACACATTCATTCCTCTATAAATGATTGACAAGAAACAAAACAAAATTCTTTCCTCCTGTCTTGTAAACCCCAGCTCTGTGGTTTTAAATGTCACGATATCAAAAGAAAACCAGCCTCCCCGGACACCAGCCCACGAGACCCAAGGGCTCAAGGAGGAAGATCTAGATTTACTCTCATGACTTTCGTGAGCCGTTCCTCATTGTTTTCTTCGTTTCCACCAAATTAACTCTGCTGAAAGACCAGACAATGAACAACATCCAAAAATAGAAAGAAAAGAAACGAGAAAAACTGTGCGAGAGAACGGGCCCCATGCTGGGAAAGACCGGACAGATATTTGAATAATGAATAGCAGATTTCCGCACGGTGGTGGAGCTGGGAGGACGGAGGAATAATTTGATAATGAGGCATTGTTTCAGGATGTGTGGACATTGTCGAGAGGTTTCTCAGGGCCTCTGCGGATGGGAAATATTTTGGAGTTGCTGTACAATCGGGAGAGAATTCTCATCCAAGTATCACAACTTGGAATCTGTACAGCAATGTTTTAAAACCTCCATAAATCTCCTCATTGGCACACAGGAGACAAATGAACCCACGGCCAAAACAATGTTCAGAATCTTTATTCGGAGACATTTCTGCAGAGTCAAAAGAAGAGACTGAACATTGAAGGATACTTTATTATATCAGTCGGCAGCCTGCCCCCCGGCTGAACCCCAACCACGGCCGAACCCCAACCCCGGCCAACACCACAATTTCAAGCTAATCTCTTACAAATCCATAAACAATTGTGTTTGCTCAGTAGAAACACAGAAACCTTAACGAAAGTCTTCTGGGGACTCTGGCCCGAAGCAAAACTTAACCCTCATTTCATCACTAAACCTCATGTTAATACAAAATGTAGGTATATTACGGACTATAAGCTGTTATAACTAAAAATAAGTGTTAGAAAACTCCCGTCTTAATCTGTATCCCAAATTAAAACTTAGTTGGTGAAAAGTGGGGACCATAACCCTAACACTACACAAAATGTCTCAACTTAATTTTTAGTCAAAACGTTCACTAAATTATTAGTAAAGAGTAAAGCAAAAAAACACTATAAAACTATAAAACCATTCCTACATTGAACTCTACACCCCAATTAAAATGTAGAACATTCTCCCTCTTATCAAAATTTGTATCATGTTTTTCCACCCCCTGAACATCCAAATATACAGGGATGTTTAGTTAGTAATTAAAGTAATATTCAGAAACTTTATTCAGAATTGTGATGCTTCAGGAAACTGTGGTTCAGGTCACGTCAGCAAGTGTGAGAATCTTAGTTTCTGCATCAGGCAAGAGATCTGTCCGTCTCACGAGGAGCGAGGGAGGAGGGGGAAAGGTAAGAATTAACGAGATTCAGGCGTAACGAGAGACGGGGAGCAGAAACACGGCACCGCTGAAACATGAAACACACCGAGCACACGCATGCCCGCGCTCGGGAAACCTAGCGATGGACCGCACTACCCCTCAACTCGGAATCGAGGTTTGGCGTTACAGTATAACTGTACAGTACGCACAGGGATGGGAAAACGCACAACTGGAGTGTAACTTCATTCTGCCAGTTTGAATAAAGACGATGGCCCGTCTGCCCGTCTCAAATCTCACCCGACGGCAGTTCCTGTTGGTCAGATGCTTCCTGTCACAGTCTCATCGGAAATGACATTTACCGTAAAGCCAGGACACTTTACCTAAACAGTGTGCAGAGGAATTGTGTAAATTAAAAGGTAAGCAAGTGTAGGACTAGTAACACAACCCTTCCAGTAACAATTCTCATCAATGGCAAATTAAAGTTCTTTTGTGTCGGACCACTCCGGAGACCGTGCTCTTCCTGCACTACTATTGACAAGCACACAATCCATCTCCCTCCTTTAAGGCAGGATAGAGTACCGCACGAGTCATTCAAAATTCATGTCCCCATGTCCTGGGAGATCAGGTTGCCAGTTATCTATACAGTAGGATGATATCTGACCATGCAAGCTGCAATATATGGAGATGGGCTGCTGTTGGTAATGCACGGCGCCCGTTTCTCATGAGGATGTTATGCAAACTGAAGGCAGACCATTTTTAAAACATCGAGCATAAATCATGTGTGTGTGTGGGTGGGGAGGGGTTGGGGGAGATTCGGTCACTTGGTCTAGAAAAACTTCAAAAAGTGCATTTCAGGCCAAAACTCATTCTCTCATCAACTTTGCCGTGCATAGAAATTAAAGAGGACTTCGCAATAATAAACTACCCCGTCACATCATAGTCAAGTCCGGATCCAGAAAGGGAACTCAAAAGCAGCACCTGGCCGAGCAGATAACCGGATTTCTAACAGGCCTGGTTAGGGAGGTCTTGTTCCCATGACAGGGACAGTTAAAATACTATAAAGAAAGAAAGGAAGGAAGCAAACACACACATGCGAAGCCCTAATTCTATCCCAGTTGTCAAGCTGGAGTCTGCGAAGAGAAGATAAATTAAAAACGGCCTGTATTGAGGCAAGAGTGAGGAGTGAAGGCCCGGGGGTTTTGAAAGAGGCCCACTGATGCGGCGGCCGACCTGTATTTTCCGCCACTGAACCAGGAAATTAGCGACAGAGCGGCGATGCTGATTTCACATAAGGAAACCGCCGGCGCGAACAAGGGCGGTGCACAACTTTTCAGGTCTTGCAACAGTGCCGTGCATGCTCGGCCTAGCGTGAAGGATTGATTCCACTAGCTGCTGTACTGCTGAAGCAAGGCGATATAAAGGATGAGGGGAGCAGGGGAGGGACAAAATAAATAACTTCACATCTGTGTGGTTTGATTCATTCGGTTTCCAGCAGTTATTAAATGCTTCCTGGCATCAAAGGCAGCAGTGACGGCACAGAGAGCTGGCGCTCGGGACAGCGCACCGGGCACAGCCTGCCCTGCTAATGAAAGCGGGAGACGGGCACGGTGAGGTACCATGGCAGCCCTCCTCCCATGCCCACAATCTCACCGGGTGATAACAGGCTTTACACAGGGCTGGCGCACAAACCTCAGGAAGGGAAACCACCACTGGACTGAGCGCCCATCCAACGCCACAGCACCGGTAATGAGCAGTGCTGCTAAAACCTCAGGATAAACAGAGTCATTCTGCCAGCAATGTACAATGGGCGAGCATCCCTCACACACAGCACAGGACTTCCCGTCATTAACCATTTGAAGCTGCCAAGTCACACCTAAAAAAAGAAACATCTCACACTTGGAAAGGGAAAGTAAAAGCATGACAGCGCAAAGGTTGGGGAGGTTTATGGTGACAATGTCCCTGCTGAACATAGACTGTAAACTCAGAGGAACGGGCATTGACTGCATTTGTGCCAGATCCTGGTTAGATACTGATTAACTTCAGGAAGCAGGCGATATGAAAGTCACCTGGAGAGAGAAAGCTGCCAAGCGAGTTCGCCAGGCTGGATAGGTTTAGCCAGCAAGGCTCCGTGAAACATCAGGTAAACCGCAGCTCTCAAACGGTCTTCTACCTCCACGGGGGGCTACTGTGCTCGTGCAAACACAGGAGTTTGACATCATCTCCTTGGGAGGGAAGCCACTTCAGTGTCACACTCACAGTAGCGGAGGGCTCGGCTCCACTGCGTGGCTCCGATTTTTGGAGGCAGCCAACAGATGTCAGAGGTGGTCTAATCCAGCGGGAGTTAGAATCCATTGCTCGCAGCTGAAGGGTCCCCTCAGCAGTGAAGGATTCGTACGTGCCATCGCTCTGCCTTCAGCGCAGTAATGCAGGGCCCCGTTGACTCATTTGTTTTTCCAGAGCGAAGCCAGGCATGGGAAACTGCCCTGCCTCCCCACCAGTTCCCCTGCCCGTCACAGACCTACTTTACAGCCGGTCCATTCAAATGCAAAGTTATTGTTAGTAAAAGGAAGTCACTGATGAAATGCAAAAGCAATTTACTACTTACCCTGCAAAAGGTCTCACTTTGGAGCATGAGCTTATATCTTATTCATGGATTTGTTTTTACTTGCAAAAAGAAACCATGCAAAATGTCCGTATATAAAAGCCTCGAGCAGATACTTGGGTTTTAATCAGGGAGTCTTAAAAGTAGGTTTACTCGGGGTGAAAAGCAGGGGCCGCCACCCAATGGCCATGGCTCTTGGCCCGACGGGACCCCAGGGAAGCGTGTTATTAAGGAGGCTTATTGTCTCCGCAATTGTGGCATAAAGCCCATTTCATTCATTGACTGCTTCACTTGTCCGAACTGGCAGAATTGTACAAAGCCAAACTTGTACAACACTGACAAGAACACACAGCCGGGAAGAGCCTGGCAGGGGATCAAATAGCAGCACTGAGGGGAGACGGCAGCGCGAGTCTGTGGAGAGCGGATGCAGGGAGGCCGAAGATGGCGGCACGGTGAACAACATGCGTGCAGCAGCCTGTTATCTCAATCACTGGCAAACGACAGGAATGTTTACTCGAGGCAGGTTCAGTCTCATTAGGTCTCTTCAGCAACTTCGGCACCCAGGTTGTGCGTTTCAAAGCCCCTTTGCCGTCTCCCCAGCCCGAGTGATCCGCAATGTTTTAAGGTAAAAACAAAGCCAGTGACATCGCCACTACTGAGGCTGGCAGGAGGAAACAAAACTACAGCAAATACAAAGATAAAAAAGGTCAATCAGATTGCTGGTTGTTTTCAGTCTGGAGAACAGAGCAGGAATGAAGGTCGAGGAAATAAGATCTTTTAAGGGTTGTGAACCTGAGGGGATGCACACCTTGCTGGGAGGCAAATCTACAGTATTGTGTGCCATCCTTTTCCTACACATCTCAGGATTAGAACTATAGATAAAAAGATTAAGGTGATCTACTACACAATGCAACAAAACTACAGATACCGCCTCCTTTACAATAACAGCTCATGTCTCGCAGTAAGTGCCCAAAGCGCTGTTTCTATAAACCGCCCCGTGTTCAAACCCACAGTCTTCAAGGGCCAAGGACCTGGGTCACATTAGCTTTCTTAATAGGAGGTTTTCCAAATGTAATATCCTGAACTTCTGTGGCTCAGGCAAAGTAGGAAGTAGCAATTGTAAACAAATATGAAATACTGTATTGTTTTAAAGGTCAATACACTCCAAAGTAACGTCAGGCAAACCACAGCTTTGTGGGGAAATGAGCAACAATTACAGGACCGGTCACAGGGACAGGTACGCAGGCACGTATGCCATTTTGCACACAGTCTTCGAATAATACTTTCCACCCTGTGTTTTCCTGCGTAATGTTTTCCTGCGTAATGTTTTCCTGCGTAATGTTTTCCTGCGTTACACCAGGCCCCTGTGACTGGAGGCTGGACTGTGGGGAGTTCCCCTTTTTCAACGTATTGCCCAACTGCACGAGTGCCGATACACAGTCACGTGCATGGCTGCGTCACCATATAATGCCTCAGCAGAATGATCCGTCTTGTCATTTGCGGTCAAAACATGCAAGTAAACCAGCCTCCAACATTTTATTTCAAGGAGGAAACCGAAACAAAGGGACCTCCTGATCAAAACAGAAACGGCAGCAGCTTTCTCCATGTTTATTGAGAAATTCATGGTCTTTACTCGGCCCTGGTTCTTTTAAAGCTTCAGGCTTCTCTGCCACAGCCCTGGTTCCCAGCCCAAGTCTTCTTGTTACAATATCATAATATACGCACTGCAGGTATTATTACACTGGTGTCAAAACCAAAGCGAATGCCAGGGTGTTCCTGTCAAGACACGCTCCGCAGCTCAAGCCGAGGAGAGCGGATTGACACTTCGTTTCCCTCCAAAACATTTCCCATAAATCCTGTCAGGGTTTCTCATTAAAAGGCGAGATTCTCGTTTGCTCGGCCGGCCCTCCCCCCCAGGAAAACAGCATTTGATTAAAAAACAGCAACTGAACTCACATTCTCGATGATAGTTTATATATTTCAAATTAACAACGGGAATGTGTGCGCCGGTTTTTTTATGGAACAGATTACTTGCCCAGAAAGTCCTTTAACTTAATCGCAGGGATTAATTGGCCAACCAGTTAATTAAATTATTTCCTGCCAGATACAGTACAAATAACGCCGCACGCACAGCTCAGCCAGCTCTCGAGTCGCTCGTACGGATGCACGCGCTGTCAGTCTGTCTTCGGGCCGGCTGCCGAGATTAATTCAGCCCTTCTGACGGCAATTTCTTGAGCCAATTTGTGATTTAAAGCCCTACACAACACGCAGTCCAGCCACACAGAACTTGACCTACATAAACGGGAAGTACACCGGGTTATTCTCAAACCATTCAAAGCACAGACAGGTGAGTGGGAGTTAATGTCTGTGATGCTCTACGCCTTGACACTAGACACACACATCGACCTAGACCTCCAAGGCATTGTCCTCTGGGGAGGAAGAACAGGTTTCTAGACATCTTGCATTACAAGTGGAAATTTTTTACTCAACCTTTTACCGATACAATGAAACTTCACGTAAACAAATAAAACTTACCAGGTTATTGTTTTCATATATGTTCTCCTTACTGAGTGAATCAAAGTTTCTGAAAAACACAACACAACACAAGGAAATTAATATAATATAATAAGTCAAATATTTAAATAGCAAGGAAGCTGAAGATTATTAAGGTGCAGATGTGTGTTTGGAGTTTGAGAGACCAGCTGTATTAAACATTAAACGCGGTGCACTTTGACCCCCTAATCTGGGCCGAGCTCAGCCACCCGACAGCATGCAAATATTTGTTCGCAATTAAGGTTGAATTAGATTACTTCACGTGACTCATGAACATTCCCTGAGACAGGAGGTGATCAATACCTGATCCACTCAACACTGTACTTAAGCCCAAGAGCAGGGTTTTATTTTTCTTTCAGTTAACAAATATGCAAAACACTCTTTCTGGATGACGTCCAGATAAACACAGACATGTTTACCCAGAATTACAGTCCAGGCCACAGGCTGGGAGAGTGAACAGTTACAGATTTAATGTCACACCGGAGCTCAGGACACAATCT